>NC_038248.2:5262444-5430472 GCF_000004515.6 Glycine max
ATCAGTGAGCAAGCACTATGTTTTATCAGCGGTCTCCTCTCACTTTAAAAGTCTCCCAGACCCCCCTTCTGTACTGGGAAACGAGCTAACAAACGTTAGCGAGCATATAAGAGGGCATGAAATAGCTCTACCGGGACTTCTCCTTATATATAGCTTTTAGATATGTGTCGTCAAAAACCTTCCTCTCCATTTCTCGCATTTGCATGTGTCGGAGAGGTCGACGGTGACGCCAATTTTGCAGTGGGTGCTGGCGGTGAGAGTGGGGTGGAAGTGCGGTATCCGTTGTAAGGTGGGGGCCTCCTTGAAGAGAGGAAGCTTCCAGGAAGGACGACTGACAACAATAAGTTAAACAATTTTAACAGTAAGGACCTATCGAGAATTAAATGGTAAACTACAGGACTAAAATGGATAAGTTTGAAAACTATAAGGACTAAATGAATAATTAAACCTTTAATTAAAATATGAATTAATGACAACATAAATGATCATTTTTATTTGTAATTAGAAAAATACTAACAACACATTCATTTTGAACACACTCTTTATTATTAGTTAACATTTATTGAAAATTATAATTTTTTTGGATATCATTTCTTATTTAATGGCTTTCTTTTGATTTTATAATTTTCAATAAGTTTCAACTAATAAGAGAACATGTGTTGAGAGAAGTATGCTCGTAGCACTTATCTTGTAATTATGATACAAGTCACTATTCTAATTAATGTCATTATTATTATGCAGGTAATCAACACAGTAATTAATTCAGTTATTTTTATAAATAATACCTTTTATCGTAATTAATACAATTTCAATTAAAAATATAACTTATATTATTCTTAATGCTATTAAAAAATATAAATTATCTTAATTAATTTGATTTCAATTTTTAAAAATAATTTATATCTTCATTAATTTGATTATTTTTAAAAACAACTTACTTCTAGAATTAATTATAATTTTTTGGGGTTGCAAATCTAGTACATAATGAAAACAATTTTATTGATTAGAAAAAAATACGTTTGTGTTATATTTTTTCCAACCCTCCCCTGAATGAAAATGCGATTTGATTGTAATAACTATATAATGAAATGCAAAAAGTGTGTTTTTGGAATAAAAAAATATAATAAAGCCAATGGGTGGGAATAGCAAATCTAGTTGAGAATAGAAACTTGGAAATCATACCCCCACATTGACCGAAGCCCATCTCTGTTTCAGTTTAAAAACTCAATGTACTAAAAAAAACCCGGTTGATGCTAAAAGATCCATTTTCTCGTGCAATTGGGTTCTTCTAATTATATGTTTTTTGTTTCCAGTTATGATAGCAATTAAATAAGAATGGTGACAATTGTTCTGAAAAAAAAACTTAAATATGAATTTAGTTTCTATAAGTTAGTGTTTTTTCAATTTTAGCCATTGTAAATCTTTGTATAGTCCTGGTAATTTTACGGTCTTTCAATTTTAGTGTTTTTAAAAATTTAATTTTTTCATCTTTTAATCATATAAGTTTGTGCTTAGGGAACATAATTGAAAAAATACAAACTTATAGAAATTAAATATGAGTAAAAAACTTACAGAAATCAAAATTAAAAATCATGAATTTATGAAAACTAAAAATAAAAAAAATTATAAGGACTTTGAAACACCGAGAACGTTAGCACACATGTTACGTTTTAGGGAATTGCTATTTCCACTACCCTTTTTTGCTAAAACACTCCTTCCTTATTTTTCTTTTTCAAGAATACCCAAGTAAATACACTTCCCTTTTTTTGGTGGTTGTGGCGAGTCAATGAACCAAATCGACATAGGATTTTGTGAGGGTTCCGACACCTTCAGAGCAATTCCGATAGTGTGCGTTGCGGTCACAGTTACCAAACGGAGAATCATCCACAGAAGTATCACCGCATCTGTTTACATTTTTTTCCCTTAAATACCCTTGAAATTAACTAATCTTCTAAGGTATTATGCACTCCCCTTTTTTTCTAATTCTTTTGGTATCATCTTCAATGAGTGATTTTGCAAGACCTCTATAGAGAAGGCTCAAGTGCTGCACGATTAGCACAATATTGCTAAACAATTCTGAGGCGATGTCTTTTTTTTAAAAATTTTATTATTAGGGTACAGAGAGGGATTGATACTTGTTTTACTTATACGGGTCCTGAACCTTTGGAAGTTTTTTTGGCAGTGGATTCAACGATTTTGATTTTGTATAGTTTGTACATCTTGTACAGACTTTGTTTGTTATTCTTGTTAGATATAAATATGTTTTTCTTCTGTAATTTAATATTTTTTTATTCTTATTTTTGTAATTTGTTTTTGTTTTTATAAAATGTGTTTTTTTTGTCTTTAAAGTGTTTTAAATAATATTTTTTTAATTGTTTAAAGCATTTTTTTATTATTCAAAGTATTATCTAAAATATTTTAAGGAAAATAAAAAATAAAACAAACACATTTTACAAAGATTAAAATAATTTTTTTTATAAGGATGAAAATGAAAAAAAAACACTAAATTAGAGAGATAAAAAAATATTTAAGACTTATCTTCATATAATATATGGTACCTATTTTGCCTTAAAAAAATCATTAACATCTGCAAACTAAAGAAAAAGTGTCTCTAACCAGTTGAATTGTTGCATAATTGAAGTATATATAGTAACAACATTGTGATTCTGTGTTTGAACATTGTGATTCCTTATATGTTTGTTACTTCCATTCAGTTCTGACAGGATTTGAGAATTCTTTTGTTAGTTTCGGTACTGATGGTGTTTGACAGTATGTTTGTTAATTAATTAATTGCATGTAGGTTTTGATGCATAAATATTGAAATCCATATGTTTGTGTAAAGGGGAGTGGTTTTGAAGAGGGATGACGGTTTTCAAGGAATCGTTCCGTGAATGTATATTGTTGGGTTGTCATAAACTCATGATGTTGGATTACTTTGTTTTGCATTTTTCTAATAAAATGACACACCTTGTGCTTTTGTGTTAGCTCCCATGAACAAAATCTCTTTTACCATTAAAAAAAACTTGATTGAACCACGTATGAATTGGCATCCGCGTTGGAGAGGCCAAAAGAATTACAAGGGGAGTACAAAATCACATTAATTCTCTAGGGTATTTTAGGGGGGGATACTAAAGGGAGTGTATTAGTAATATAGGTAGTGGAAATAGCAACTCCCAGTTTTTTTTTTTCAAATAAAAAAAAGCAAATTAATAAGCATGTACTCTGCTTTCTTCCTCTTTTTCTTGCATGTAACTAAAACTACTAGATGGGCTTGAAAGCCCAAAGCTCTATTATGTGATTGGATTCCGATTTCCAAACACACTACAACACACGTTACTTCGCTTTCTTAATCTTGGCTTCATCAGCAATAATCAACCATAATAATCATGTCTTAAACGGAATTGTGTTTCTATTTTCCAGAGAAAGAACTTTCAAAGTTTAATTAATTCAACCCATTTCTCCTCTCTTTTGTTGAATTTTCTATTAGGAGACGTTGGGTTCAAGAAAAAAAAAAAAAGTTTGTTGAGAATCTTAGGTTAGAAATTTAATATTCCATGTTTGGTATGTCTTGTCACAAAATTTTCCTGTGTGAGGAAATGAGAGTAAAATTTGCTCAAATTATCTTTTTAATTCCATTAAAGTTAACACGATTACTCTTATTAAATTATTTAATGTGATAAATAGTTAAAATAATTGATAAAATATAACATAACTCTTTAATTTTAAAAAAAATTATATAAATATTTTTTATATAATTTCAAGAATATTGATGATCAATAAAAAAATTATTTATTTTTAATAATAATGATTCTTGATAATCATAATTCTGGAACATCAAATAACTTCTTCCTACCAAACATTTTGCTCCTTTAGTAGTTGTTGTTTGCCAACAGTCAAAGAAGAAACTTTCCAGGTCTATTTCTTGTAATTTCTGGATTTATCAACTCAATAAAGAAGCGATACAAAGTAGATACCGTGACAAAGCAATAACGAATAAAAAGACATCAATTCAAAATACTAAGTAAGAACAAATTCTGGCATGGAAAAAAATATGTCCGTAAAGGGAGCTAATTTGACCATATTCCAAATTCCAACGCAGATGATGGCGCCAAATCAATATTGAGTCAATATCTGTTAACTTCAGTTACCTAACAGAATTACACATTTAAGCACAAATCAATTTATTGGGGGAAAATTGCTAAACTAACATACTCCATTGACTATATTTTTTTTTTTTTTTTTACAAAAGATATATTTTAATATAGTACATCTTTTTAATATTAATTGAAATTTACGTGGAACTTATTAAATGAGATAAGTCTCACTATTCCCTGTTCACTAGACTTTTTTTTCCTTTCACAAGAGCACATATATTTTCTATGTGAAGTAATTATATTTGATTTGATGAAATTATTATGAATGATAAAAAAATTTCTTTTAATATTTAATTTTATTATATACACAAAATTCAAAATTTAGATTATCGATTTAACTGAAATAATTCATATCAATTCATCTACACACTCAATGATTAAACTCTTCTTTAAATGTAATATGTTTTCATTTTTTGCTTGAATAATTTACAAATATTACAACCTATGATAAAAAAAAATATTAAAAAAGTATGCTAAGTAAGGTATTGTTACTTTGTTAGCGTTTTCCCTTCGTCAATTCTAAACTTAGTTACAGCTCATAACGAATATTTTTTTCAGGCTCACACATCTTGGCAAAGTCACACAAACTAGAAAATTAATTATTTTTATGATAGTGATGTTTGGTACTATGAAATCGTGTACTCACAAGTTTTTAATATTTTCAAACGTTAGGTTATTTATACTGTGTAACTCTTCACTTGTAAGAAAATATGCACATCAAATGCAGTACTCTTGAATAAAAAACACAAACATTTCTTCAAGAAGACTTAATTCTTATCTTAAAATTCAATTTCAAAAGGCATGCAAGTTTTCCATGGAGAATTAACAAATAGTGCCTTTTATTTGACTCTAGAGTAGTTTTGGTCATTCTAGATGGATGCAAAATGTTGTGCGATGACAAATAATTGAGAATCATCGTTCGGTCCCAATAGCTGGGCTGGTGGTGATGTGGGTCTTCGTGAATGTCTAATTAGTTATTATTTCTTTGGGTATATTTAATAAAACTAACCAAAAAATTAATTAGAAATTAAAAATTTAATTTTAAGTTAAAAAGTTAGTTAGTAACTGAAAATTGAAAAATTAATTTATTAAATTATAAGAGTGAGATAAGATTAACCGTTGAGAAATAATTAAAAAATATAAAATAACATAAAAATAATAAAATTATTATCTATTTAAAAAATAATAACAGAAGAATTTCATAAATATATTAAGAATAACAATGAAAAAAATATACAAAACTAAAAATTAGAAATTAATGTTTTAGAAAACTTACTTTAAAAAACATTTTAAAAAATATTAAAAATTAACAAATTGTTAACCAAACAATCAAATAAGTTTTTTTTATTAGTAAAAAAAATCTAGAAACTAATAAAAATATCTTATCTCATCGAATGTAGTTTTTATTGGATTTTTTCATTAATTCTTTGTAGCTATCTCAATTGGCCGTTGAGAAATGCCGATTCTACATTGATTTTGCACATTAAAAAAGAGAGAAGTAGAAGAATAAATTAAAGTGAATGATGAGAGGAATGATGTAATTGAGGAAAAAAATCATAAAAAATAATATTATATAAAATCTTTACACTAACTATGCATGGAAATTACTTTAAAAGCACAATGCATGAAAATTGAACATCATAATAATTATTTTAGAAATGTTGATAATGTAGAAATCTATGCAGTGATACAATGTTATATTTTATTTTATATTAATTATTAAATATGAAATATTTAATTTTTATTGTCCATAATCATTTTATCCGACTTAAACAAAATTATTTTTCATGAAAAATGTCTGTGCTACATATATTAACATTTTCATATTAATTATAGAAATATGTTGATTAACATTTTAATAACAAACATTTGTCAAGAAAGAACACCGTACCGTACTACTTTGAATCAGCTTCTTTGAAATTTCAATACTCAGACAACCACTTTATAGTCAAAGTTGAATGCCATGAATTTGAGTTGTATATATAAATTTCAGGTCTTCTTTATGCAAAAAAATTATAGAATTGTAATTATTGATTAAATTTAAATTCTTTCATAATTGATTGGTGTATTTAGTGATAATTTTTCATAATTTATTATATGTGTATATGCATTATAAACATTTATTTAAAATATAATTTTAGGAGCATATTTAATTCATTTTTTTAAAAAATAATTTTTTATCAGTTTATTGAGAAAACTTAAAAAGAGACATTAATTTTTACAAAATTCCATCAATATGAATTTACTTTATACACACACCCCTTCTATATATTTATATTTATATGCAAAATTTACATAAAATGAATTTGATAACCGTATTAAATATTATTTATTAATTTAATTTGAATGTAAAATAATTAAAAATATAATGATATTCTTAATTATCTACTAATTTTGTACAAATGTTTTTGCTTAAGATATAACAGTAAATACCAATGGAATTTAACTCAATTCGTAAAGTAGTATAATTAAGTTTGATTTTTAAAGGTTAAAAAAATAGATATAAGAGGAATTTTGCTAAGGTATATTTAACATAAGAATTTAATTGCTATACTGATAGGTGACCTTTAAGATTATGTCAAAGTTAAGATTCAAATTTCAACATTTTGTGATTAGTTATTGCTTAAAAAAAACATTTAGACTGTCAATACGTACTAGCTCCAATTAAATCCTTAATATGTTTAAAATATTAATTATTTTTCAACAACAAGTTCATAACATATAAACTTTTTTTAGCGAGCTAGTCAAAATAAATTAAAATTGATTGTCTTTTGTTCCTCATTAAGTTTATTTTATTTTATCATCATGATTATACATTAATTTTTTACTAATGACTAATCTTTTGACAAAAAATCTGATTGATTATTTTTAGTGAAATATTCATTTTTAATTATATTTTTTTTCATTCATTAGACTTGAATATAAAACCTTCTTTAAAGAGATTAAGTTTAAAATCACTCAAACTAATGAGTTATTACGTTAAATTAATTTCAACAGCCTCCTCGTTCGTCGTTGGTCCTCGCTCATTAAGTTAATTTTTTTTAATAAAATATTAATTTTTCATTAACAAATGTTGATCTTTGAATATATTCTTTCTTGCACGTCCTACTGTTACAATTCAACTTTAACTCTACACGATCATGCGTGTTACCCAGTCATATTCTTCACGTATGCTAAGATCATTATGGCAATTAAAAAATGTCTGTTTTTTTTATATAATCAACATATTATCAAAGTACTTCTTCTAAAAACAACATTTTTTTATGTAAGTAATTATTGCTTACTTCAAACAAAAATTATTTTTAATGACACGTAAATTTTACTTGTGCATATATGTATAATTTTAATCATTTAATTATAATTATTTTTACCATTTTAAAAAATCAGGCCAAATATAATCACAACACTTGAAGTGAAGGTTTTTTTTATTGGCTATAAATCTTGTATATTTATATCAACACAAGGTGTAGGCATGAAAGAGATATGAAATTGATGGGATATGATAATTAAAAAAAAAAGATGAAGGATTCGATCAGTCCTGTTAACCAAGACTAATAAACTAATAATTAATAATTAATAATTAATAAAAAAATATACCCATCAAAATACATAAAAAGTGTCCAACATAGTATACATTTTCAATAGAATGAGCCTCCAGGTAAAGATGTTGAATCTTAACCTATACATACAAATGATGCATATGAAAAGATACATCCCTTGATGTGAAGTGATACAATATCCTGTACTTTTGTCTTTTTTTTTTACCCTATAGTACTTTCCTTATTTTGTATAAAAACATAATATGTATCTTCGCAGTTCAAAAAAAAAATCATGTATCTTTTTATTAACAAAAATCTTTCCTGATTTCTTTTAATGTTATATGAATTGAGAAAAGTCAGTAAAATATTAACAATTAAAAGAATATCAAAGTATAATAAACGACTTGCAGTAGAATTACCTCGTGAAACTATCAGTGCGTGGATTGACTTGCCATGCATTTGAACCTTTTATAAATTGACCTATAAAAGTAAAATGCGCATGTGAATTGACTCACATCTAAAGAGGGTGGGAATTCTTATTTTTCTTCCAATTGAAGGATAATTTTCTTACAGTAATTTATTTTCAACTCTATATTTTCACACAATAGAGTTTAAGAATTTCTTCGTAAGCATAAATCATTCAACTAATACTTGTTGGAATTTCGGGATATCTACATTCAAGGAATATGATTTTTTCATGCCCCTTAAAAATGATATAGTTATATTAAGTTGGAAGCCAACGGCTACGTGATAGTTAAGTATAAGAGATTAATCTCTCATAATATGATAAATAAATGTTTAAATTCTTGCTGGATACTAGAAACTCGCTGATTGATGAAGAAATATTCCTTGCTAAATAGAATAAGGAGGGATTAGCAAGGAATTTGCAACCAAGTTGCTAATTGGCGACAGACACAAATAACTAGCTGTTTGCTTGCCAATTCCGTCGCTGTTTCCTCACGAAATGCGTCGCTATTTCTTGCTAGAGATTAGTTAGTTCCACTGTCTCTCAAACAAAATTGTTACTGAAGGAGAATGTATTTGAAAAAGAAAAGAAAAGAAAAACTCAAACAGTACTATAGTGGTCCCACCGGTTGTCCTACTGCACGTTGGAGTAACCATTTTTTTATTTCTTGGCCATTTATGGGGCCTTCCATTGTAGGTTTTTATTCTTTCTTGGAACAACGGTGGCCCTCATTTTTGGAATATGGCAAGAGACACGTTCTCTGTTAGTTAGGGAATAAGAAGTCAATTTAGCCATCCAAGTCAAAAAGAGAGGAATAATTCAGTGATCGAAGGGAGCTATGTTTTTTAGTTCAAGTGTGCAAGATGAATATCACTTACCCTGTCTGCAAAGTTGACTCACAATTAATGACAAGCACATGCAAATACAATCTTAGCTCTCAACCTTCACGTTGATGCATGAAAGTACCATGAGCATTGTCTTGTTTTATTAAGCTCCTCACCTTGTTCTATGTTTTATGTTTGCGAGACAATAGCAAAGACAATTCATGAACGTTTGAATTCATAGGAATGGAAAGAGGTGTGTCGTGCGTGGGTTAACCTAGCTCAGAGTTAGGTGAGAGTATTTACGGATTTCGATTTATTTTTAAGCAAAAAGTTTTCAAATTTATTTTGGTCTAGACCATCACATGTTCTTTTCACGAAAGACAATTTAAACATATTATTATTGACGATAAAATTCTCTTTTGAAGAATTTAATACAACTTGGAGGAAGCAACCCCACACCTATACCTATTAATCATGCTTGGTGGTTGTTTGCATCAATTTAAATAAAATATTAATTTATCAACATTATTATAGTCTAAATGAAATGAAACTTAGATTCTATTAATATATTCATGGTTATTTTTTTCAACAAATATTAAACATAAACAAAATCAAATGGATACTTAATATTTAGGCTAAATGTCACTTTCAATCCATTATGTTTTAATATTGTTTTATTTTAATACATTGGTTTTAAAGATTACATTTTAGTCATTTACTCTTTTATATTTACGAAAGTTTCATTTTGATCAACATCAGATAATTTTTCATTATTGTTAAGACCTAACGTTTTAAATCTTTATTGATAATGAATCACACTTTGATTATAGGGATGTGTGATAATATTGTTTGGTAGATGAAGGTTGCAGTTCTAAGTTGCGACACTAACATTTGTTAATGAAAATTAAAAAAAATGAGTAAAATGAAACTTTTGAAAATACAAAGGGTCAAAAATGAAAACTTTTGAAAACATACACTACTAAAAAAAAGATTTTTTACAACGGTTAATAAGTGTATTTAATGACGGTTATCAATCATTTTTGTTTAAAACATTGTTAAAATAAAATTGGTTTTTACGACGGTTATTATAACAATCGTCTTTGAATGTACGAATCTTTCAAGAACGATTATTAGCTAATAACCGTCTTTATATGTTGTGTTAGCGTTTAGATTCAAAGATGGTTATTAACTAATAACCGTCTTTGAATACTGTGTTAGAATTTACATTTAAAGACGATTATTATTTAATAACCGTCTTTGTATGCAGCTAATAACCGTTTTTAAATGTTATGTCAGAGGTGATTTTTAAAGATGATTATTTGTTACTAACCGTCTTTGAATGAAGTGTTAGAGTTGACTTTTAAAGACAGTTATTTGCTAATAACCGTCTTTGAATGGTGTGTTAGAGTTAACTTTTAAAGACGTGTAAAATAAAATATAACGTGTAAAATAAATGGAAAGTATGTTCAATCTGAAGTCAATAGAACGGTATTTGTCCATGGCATGAACTCAAGTAAATTAGAGTTGTTTTGCTCATGAAAGAATAATTGTCCATGGCATGAATTCTCAAGATGAACTCAAGTTAAGGAGTTAGGACTATCAGAAAATAGGGGAGGGTTTTTTTCAACAAAGTTATGAGATTCATCAAGGCAGTAATCTTGATCGATTAAGATTTTATTCCTATAAAGCTTTGAAACCCAATATAGGAGTCAACATATGCCTCCAAGTTGGCAATCCCCAATTTTCCAAAACAATTAAGTATTTTTAGCTACAAAAATCTAAAACATTACTAATTTATTTTTTTAAGAGTTTAATTTCTATGTCTTTCTGCATAATTAATCAATAATTGATGTACTAAAATTTGATAATTTATAATTGAATAAGCATGTAAAATCTGGATGAATTATTTTCTAAAAAAAATGATATATATCATCATGTGTATGGTAGAGGGTCTTGGATATAGGTGGTCGTAATTTAGAAAATTATAAATATAAACATGTTTTTTTTTCTTCTAAGGCGGTTCCTATATAACCGTCGTAAAATACGTGTTATAAAAAGCTATTTTTGTAGTAGTGATAAAAAAATCAAAATGAAAATTTTGAAAACACATATTTCCAAAATAAAATATAATGGATAAAAATAAAATTTATCTTAATATTTATGATATAGAAATACCAAAAATACAATATATTAAAATCAATATAATCTAATTTAAATGTAAAAAATAGATTGAATTGAATTACTCTATTTTTAATATCATAAACTAAATTTGGGAATTCTGTTACTTTTATATATATATATATATATATATATATATATATATTACTTTTTTATACAATTATTTCGGTATATTTGTTATTCCTTTAACTTTTGTGAAATATTTTGAATTATGTATGGATACAATTGAAAGATGAAAATTAAATGAAAAAGGAAGATAAATATGTACAACATCAAATATAATGTTTGAAATTTAATATGTTCAAATAATAATTAAAATCTTTCTTATAATTTCTTTTTATAATTTTATGTGAATGTCACACTCAGTTGAATGTGATGAGAGGATATTGACAAACATAAGAGATAAAGGTCGAGAAGAAAGTTCAATAGTTAATACTAGAAGAAATTATTTTTTTTTTCAAATAAAAGTCAAACACATGTAAGTGACGTGATTATACTATTATTGTATGAATACATTATGTTAAATGTATTTTATTCAACTATTTCCTTTACGAATCTTGAATTGTACTGGTTTAGGGCTTAAATATAATTTATGTACCCATGTTTTTTTTCAATCCATAATTTTGGTAATTCTATTTTAAAATAAAATTATTTGGTCTCTTATTTTAAAAATATCTGTAATTTTGATCAAATTATCAACTTTGCTTATATTTTATTTTTTTTATTTTATTTCAGTTCAATTAAATCCTAGACCTAATATATTCTTAATCATTTATGGTATTGTAAAAATATTTTATTTAATTAAAATATAAAAAGTAAAAAATATGGACAAAATTAAAACTTTTTAAAATAGAAGAATTAAATGTATTTATTTTGAAATAAAGAGCCTAAATTGTACATCTAACAAAATATGAAAACCAAAGCCTTGATTTAACTTTGAATATTTGGTAGGTTTTATTAAATATATATACACACATTTAGAATATTTATATATTTAGAATATAAATTAATATTAGTTATTAAATTATACACATATAGTATTTAATTCAATTAAAATTTAATATACATACACATTGAAATAATATTACATAATCTAAAGGCCAAATTTATTAAATCTATATCACAGAAAATATTTTAAATACAATAAGCGCTTAAAACCAACATTCAAAATAAATATATCTGAATAATAATATATGTATTGGGAAAGTAAAAATTATTTAAATTGTCGTCTAACTATAAATTGGCATGTATAATCAATTTATTAAATTTTATAATTATTATTTTAAAAAATATTTTGAAATGATTTCTATTTTATTGATAATGTGTTTTTTTAATTCTATTAAAATCCATATATTTTTACTAGTAAGTTATTGATTTGGGTGATAATTAATGAGCTTGAATCTCTAAAAGAATAATTAAAAATTTGAAATCTAATTCCTGTATACTAAGGTATCTCAAAGGAAATTAATCTCCATAAATAATTAGAAATATTCCTTCAAATCATACATGTAAAAAAAAAAAACTAAAAAAACCGTAATAAGTTTTCGGAATTAGACAACAACTTTATAACCTTTTACTTTAAGGAGCCCATGTCTTGATTTCACTTTACGTACCTGAGAACTAATTAAAATTAAAATAGATTACTAAACGAAAAGTACTACTATTGGTCAGGATTATGATGCCGGTGTGATGCAGTTTTGAATTTTGACTCAATCAGTCAATAGAAATCAAACGTGTTTCCCTTCGCCCACACAAAACGGAAAAGTGATTCTTTTTAAGTTAAAATATAGCATATGCATTTTAAAATTGTACCAATTTTTAAATGTTTTTTTTAATCTTGCGCATCATATTCATGATTAAGTAATAAGAAGTATTAAATATATAATCTTAAATAGTTTAATTTAAAATAAATATAAAATAACTTAAAAATTATATTTTAATATAGTAAGTATTTTTACTTTTTTTATTGTCTTAACGTGCACTTGATATATAATTTAAAAAGCTTTTAATAATCTAGCGCATTAAAATTGAAAGAACTTTGCTAAAAGAAAATGACATGAAATAATATTGTTTATATAATTTTCCATGTTAAGAAAAAGTATAAGGAACTAACATATAAGAAAATATATGAATAAAATTATTAATATGTATAGCTTTGTAATTTGTAAATTATGATTAAACTTAATAAAAGTTTACTTTTTTTTCACTTTTTTTGGCTCAAAGATTAAATTCAGCTCAATTAAATAAGCAGTTATATATTCACGTAATTCGTATATAAGTTTTAGTTAATAATAAACAATGTACAAAAAATGTGTTAAAAAGTAAGCTTAATTACACTTTTAATTTTAGATTTTATTTTACAGATAATTTTGGTTCTCTTAATTTTAATTACTTACATTCAGCTACATTTTTCACTTATTCAAATTAAATTTCTCATCTCAAAATAACATTCAATAATTAACATAAATATAATAGAGATATAACCCATTGTTAGTTTTTATAAATTGATAAAGAAAAAACTTTTTTATAAATAAAAAATATAATAAGAATCACTGCTGTTTTATTTATTATTATTTTTGTATATTTCTCCTTTGTGTACTGTTTATAAAAATCAATGATAAGTTGGGTGTTAAAATGAGCTTGAATAATGAACTGACTTGATTTTTTCGATGAATAGGTTGGTTAAGTTGTGAAAATATAAGTCTAAGCTTATTTTAGCGCAGTTTGACGGGACCTGGAATTTTATTAACCTAAATTATGATAGGTTGTGATGGATTAGAATAGCCGGTTGGCTCAATTTTTGTATTTACTTTTTTATACTTAGTCAAATCACAAATGATAAACTTAATATTATGTGTTGTTAGTGCCTAATTTGAGGTTAATATCCTGTATATTAAAATTATTTTTTAATTATTATTTTTTTACCATGACATTAATGAGAATATTTAGAACTTTTATTAATAATTAATTTTTAAGGAAACTTGACTCTTTTCTGTTGTCAATTATGTTTTTTTATTTACAATATTTAAATTTAGATTCTTCTTTAAAAGCATCAAGTCTATGACCACTTTCACCAACAATTTGTTAATGATTATTTTTTAATGTATAACTCTTTTTATTTTCACAATTTATATACTTTATTTTTTTTTATTATTTCATATCATATTTTGCTATTTTATTGTACAAATGACAACCTATATATTTTTTAGTTTATAATCATTCAAAAGTATCTTATTAACTTGTTATATAGAAGTAAATTTATTTTGATAGTTTTCTTTTTTATATTTTAACGAGTGTGTAACTCATGAATTGACCCACTTTTCTCAAACCCATCAAAGGTTAGATTAGCAATATTTTCAACCCTCATTAAATTAGTCCAACTCTATCCAAAAAAATGTACTAACCATGAATAGATAGGCTCAAATGGATCGAATTGATCCAAATTGACAATTCCATACACAAAATAAAATACAAAAACTAAAATTCAATTAAACATAAACTGACCAACATCGTTTACGTTTTGACCTAATCTCTTTAGTTTGAATCATGCACTATTTTTTTCCTCTCAAGTTTTTTAAGCTAGCTAAGTTTATTTCTTTTAAAATTTAAAACTAAGTAAATTTAGTTTATCTATTAATGTTTTCTATTTAAAACTCTCAATTTCTTATTTTCTATCTAAATGTTTGGGGTTTATGATAGATTTGATATGCAAAATATTTCCTACGTGGTTATTTTTTATTTTTTTTGTGAAAATTTAATAAAATTTTAAACAATTTATAAAATGGGGATTAGGCTCTAAAGAAGGAAAATTTTATTTTATTTTATAGATGAAATTTGATATTTTAGTCCGTGAGTTAAAAAAATAATTTTAAAACAATAATAAAAGAACCAATTCACTTTTTTTAAATACTTAATTTGTTTTAAAAAAAAAACTAAAACCATTAACCATACACTATTTAAATTTTAAAAGTTAAAAAGTTTAATTAAACTCAGTATTTTTAGTATAATTATCCATAATCATGATTTAGGGTGTAAATGAGTCGAACTAAGTGAAACATTATAAATTTAAGTTTCTCTTGTCAAGAAAAAAATGATTCAAATTTAACTTATTTATTTAAAGGAGTCTAATTAGAAGCTTTAACTTAACTTGTTTTAAAAAATTAAAACTTTGACTTAACTTGTTTAACTCATTTAAAACTTAATTATTTTTTAATTTACAAAGAAAATTCTAAAATTATTTTTTGACTTTATCAATTTAGTATTTAACACAATATTTTAATAGTATATAATAATCTACAAATAAAAAACATGTGACAAACATGTGTTATAATATTGGAGAATCCATGTAATTTTTTTTCTCTCTTTATATACATATATAAAAATGAATTATTCAGGAATTTTTAATGTCAATATTTTAAAGTTTAAATTTAACTCATTTGAGTAATTGAACTCAATCCTAAATTTAATTAATTAAATAAATAAATTTTATTGAACATTTAATCAATCAAATTCAAATAATTGATAAATAATTTAACTCATTTACATCTTTAAGTTGAGCGTCTGTGGAATTTTATAATCGCGGACAAGTGACAACGTGGGACATGGTTGCTGCTTGATAAAAAGATCACGTGCTTCACACGTGATTTGAAAATAGTTCCCGCAAACGCGTTTCAGGCCGAGAGACACATGTCAGCCATATGGTAACTCCTTATTTTCTCTTGGAGAGTAAAGTGTGAAAGTGACACATGAACTATTGAATATTCCTTTGATTTAATTTAATTTCTTTTTTCCTGATTCAAAGTTTCAAACTAACTTGATGTGAAACTAATTTTGTTCAGATTATTAAAGTTGGCCATTCAGCCATTGTATCGGTGTATTGTTGCATTTTTTAATCTTGTCAAAATTGAAAATAATATTAAAATTTATAATAATTTATATATTTAATCAATTGAGTTAACCTTTTTAATTATTATTATAACTTTATTACTTTATTCATGGTCTGAATCACATAACATATAAATATGTTTATTAGTAATTTACCATTTTTTAAATCGTTATTCAGAATAAGTTAAATAGCCAATCAAATAAAAAAGAATAAATACATAATTCAATAGTGTAAATACAAATTCAATCTATATAAGAATGTTTTTACTTGATTTAGTCTTTAAAAAAAGTCATAGAATAATTACTTAAGATTATAAATGAGACAATTTATTTATTTATCTATTTCAGTTAATATCTTCAAGGATCGATTTAGGTTATTCATTATTTTTTAGGGATTAAATTAGTACGTATTCAAAATTTAGGAAGTATTTTCTTTGAGAAGTTTTAGGATATAATTATATACTAGAAATAAAAGAAAAATGAGTAAAACACTAAATTGTCTCATATTTATAATTTTGAAAGATTATTCAGTAACTTTTTTCTTTAAAAATCAAATTTTGGGTTAATTTTTTTTTTCAGAGACTGAATTAGGTGTTTACTCGAATAAAATCATGCAGTTTTTCCAATCTATTATAATCTATAATACCTCACCCCCTTCTCACTTAAAGGGCGAAGTCGCTGAAGCGAGTCTAAAGGCCAAAGATTGATCTTTGAAAAGTTAAAGTATGAGCATGGAATTGTCATGTTAGATTAATCTCTTATTTTAGAGTTTATATAAGCAAATTTTATACATTTTCTAAGATATGATTTTTCTAAGTGAGAATGTCCATTATAAAATTATATGATAAATAAGACTTAAAACGTAACAATTTCCTTTCTCTTCAATTCCAAACAATTTCCTTTCTCTTCAATTCCAAATATTACATGGAGTAAAACACCATCTATTATTTTTAGGTTGATGTTTTTTGCCTAGCAAGTGATCGAATACATCTCCTAACAATGCATTTTTTATACACAAAGTTAGGAATCAAATTTGATCAACATGCTCAAAGGATTGAATGCAGGACCTTCTTACTAGATAGTAAATCATATTCTTTCCCTCCAAATTTTTCCTCATGCAGGGAATTAAATTAACATAATTGCATAAATCCTAGCTTAATTTGAATTAACTTTTTATTAGTTCTAATTGATTCGTTCAACTTTCTCCTTGGGAGACAATCATACGAACCACTTTGTGAATGTCTAACCGTATTCTATATTTAATTAATATTTATATGATATTGATTCTCCTTCATGTCCAAAGGGGCTGTTCCCATAGTGAGTTTAGGCTAGTGTTGTCCTCAAAGAAGTTCATGCCACTTTGATAGGCACCACCACTGTGGGGAGGAGTTGAAATGAAATCATCCACTAATTGTTGTGGTGATTCCTGTGGACTCTGTGCCATTTTCATGCAAATTAGAGCCACAAGATTGGCTTGCTGAATCTGCATGTTCACAAGCTCAGCTTGTGCCTTGGCCAATTGTGCTTGAAGTTCATTGATCTGCTTTTGGAGCTGGCAAATTGCCCCTGCACAACCATAAACAGGGTCTCTTATTCTTGCACTAGCCTCATACACCATGCTGGTCACTGCATCAGCTCTCTGAGACTCTGGAAGCTCCTGAAAAATAAATGCAAAAAAAAAAAAGTTTAGATGATAAAAAATGCCCAAGTTTTAATTTTCTACCCTTGAGAAAATACATTGGACAAAAAATATTTAATGGTTAAGAAAAATTTAGGTATCTGTTGGTTGCTTCTAGATCTTAAATTTCTTTTTAAAGGCTAAGACTTGGAATACAGGAGAGTGTTAATTAAGTATAACTACTTGAATGCCCACCACCAGGTATTCGTTAGAATTAGGTTGTTGAAAATGCATTTCCAAACTCCGTTTCATCTAATTAGGAAAGAGTTATTGACATTAGGAAAAAAAATAAAGTCAGGAGATTCGCATGATTAGACATTTGTAGGTTTCACTGCTAAAGTAGAGAGTTTTTTTTTTTAAGATAAAATATATTTTTAAGTTGTTATAAAGTAATGTTTGCTTTTACTTTTTAGTAAATAAAAATATCTCTTTTTACTCGTTATTATGTATGAAAATGTGTTATGTGGGATCTTTGTTTCATACATAAGAAACTAAAAAAGACGATTTTATAAAAGACAAAGACCGCAATGGACATATTTCTATAAAAGAGAAATCAAAAAGAAAATATTTTTTTAGAGATCAAAGACGAAAATTTCTATAACTATAGGACTGAAAATATAATTAATCTTATTATTTATTTATCTACACTTTGTCGACACTTTTGTTCATATGTCTTTGTGGAGAGGACGCTTTGACGGGTGATACAGGGAACTACAACTCAACAATGGAGGGATTCTTAACACTGTCATCATCGACTCAGAGAAAAAAAAGATGTTGAAGAGAGAAGAGAACGAAAGATAGATCGCAGATTCGAATTCCAGTTAACAAAAAAAAAATTAATAATACAAATAATTAATATTTGTGGATAAAAAAAATTGTTAGTATTGATCGTGTAACTACCTGAAGGAACTTGATGATGTTGCTGGCACCAAATACCCGGTGTGCAATGGTAAACTTGGCAGGTTCAGTTGGAGGAAAATAAGGTGCCAAGACACATTTCTCAGCACATCTTCTCCTCAAAATCTTGCATGCAGCACAAGGACTCATCACAACAGTAGGAGGTGAAGGTGGTGTTGGTGAGGAAGAAGAGGAATTAGTGGGGGAGTGAGAAAGTGGGGCAGAGGAAATGTCACTGTTTTCCATGTTAATTTTCTCAACTTGCAATTTGTTCCTTTGTGTTTGTCTACTTGTGCTGTGTGTTTTTTAGGAACACAAAGAGAAGAGAAGACAAGAGGGCTTGTTACATTGTTATTCGAAGTTAATCTTTGTGGTTTTTATAAGGGAAATGAGAAGCTTCAAGCCAGTATAGCATTATCACGTGGAAAAAATGATGTCACCAACGACGTGGCTGCTCGCGGTTTCTACTTCTTCGTTAGGTGCTGTGGATTTGGCTCATTGTGTATGAAAACTCTTAGAGTTTGAAAAAAACCGTTTTCATGACCAATTCTTCTGATTGTGACCCAATTTTGATCTTTGAAAAAAAAATAATAAAATTAAAATTTTCGTCACTATTAATTTCTTTCCATATGGAACCAGCTTTTGCATTTTCCACTGGAAATCTTTTGTGGTTTGCCTAACTTGTCTAGGAATGTGGAAAGTGCTTTCCCCTATAGATAGTTAGAAAAAAGAAGTCCATGTGAGTGTAATCGACATGTCCTCTTCAGTCTCCACCTTTGTTGGGCTTGAGTTGCAGCATACCCATAAACCACAAAATGGATAACATATTAATTGAAATTAGCCTGCTTAATTTTCTCTAGAATTCATAGTAATACAATTCTCCTTCCCAAAATTATTTTACGTGTAAAACAAGCAAGGTAACTGTATAAATTGGACACTACGACCTTACTCCTTCATTTGTTTGTTTTCGATTTTTTCCTCTTATTTTTTAACCTTATCATAGCGGACAACACAATGTAAAGCAGCCTCAGAGGACAAAGCAAAAGTAGTCATATTTTCTCACCATCTGAAAAATCTTTGGTTGAGTCAGTCACAATTTTATTTTTAATTTGCTGAATTGATTCAATAAATTGATACGGTGGACTTAAGTTTAGCTAACACTAACACAATTTGTGATGAAACTAAAATGTGATCTCATTCTCATTTTACATATATAATTTTATCGTCCGATGTTAAAAAAAATTAACAAATTAATAATTAATATACTTGATTGAAAAAAAAATAATCTTACTACCTCCAATGTTCCTAGTTGTGGGTAATGTAGCTAGCTAAGCAGGTTTAACATTATAATTAACTTGGTCCACACTATAAACTAGACTTTTTATGCTTGTGCCAAGTGGCTTAATTTTTTACATTATTAGTTAGGAACGGTTTGCTTAAGTGAGTTGATATTAGGGTACTTTGCTGCCACGACAGAGACAAGGCTATCTTTCAAGTTTCTACTCAATCAACTACTACGAAAGACTCTCTGTAATTAGTATCTGCTGGTAGAATATATGCACACGCTTCCTTGGGTGTGTGTGCTTGTTTGCATGTGTGTGCAAGTGCAAGGGAGTTAATTGGCCACAAGGTGGGGCAAGGTTGTTGGGGGTCGTTCAGCTCATTGGACATGGCCATGTAACAAAAAATGTTCAGAATTAGTAAACCAAATTATGAGTTCAAAATTGGCACCATAAGTGTCAAGCTAGAAAAATAACACCGAGAATTTTATTGTGAAAAACCTTCTCGTTGTTAAAAGGAAAAATCAAATGACTTAATTTTGTAAAATATGCCCACTCAATAAGATTGCAATAAATCTCTCAAATTCAATCTGGAAGAATGGTTCATAATATTTCCATGGGTAAAGTATTTTTTAGTGCCTAAATGTTTTAGAATTTTTGTTTTTAATTCTTGAACTTTTTTATTTTTATTTTTTAGTCTTTAAATTTTTTTATCCTTACTTTTAATCATTTTAAAAGGACTAAAATAAAGTACAAATAATATGCTTTAGGTTTTCACAATATGCTTCAAAAGATGTGTGATTTGAACTTCCAAAGCTATTTTTCCAAAATCTTCAATTCTTCTTCTTTTCTTACATAAAACATAAAAAACTAATAAAATTTCTTAAAAGTTAAAGGCACTAAACTTTCTCCTAATTAATAATTATATTAGCGTAAAAGTTATTAAAATAAAGTAAAATATAAGATAAATACTAAAATATGTAAGCATATAAAACATTTATCAATTAACAAGACTACTAGAATGTGGTGCTGGAGAAAATTCCAACACAAAAGGGTCTCTATGATCAAAGTCTTTAAGTTCCAATTAACCAATGTGAACTTTCAAATATTGATAATTAGTGTATAATATATATGGAGTCAATACTCTATTCTACAATGCGTAAAATATAAATCATAGGTCTTTAAGTTCTTAAATAGGTATTATTTAAGACTGTGGGATTCTAACTTATCTTCAAGTGATTAATTTTTCCACGACTTGGAAAATTTTAATTTTAAGTTTCAACTTTGCGGTGGAAGCAGTTGGACCTTTGTAATTTACAACATTTTTCTTCCTCAGTTGCTCTGTATAGCCCTCAAGAGTCTTCAGCGTGTGGACCTTAAGAAAAGAACATTAGCTACCACCACTTTACGGTTTACTCCCACTATAATCAACTCTTTTTTTTTTCTTCCCACTTATAATAAACATGTTCATATTAATGTTAAAGTAGTGGTTAATTAGTATAGACACAAAACAATTTGATTAGTTCATAGCAAGCTGGGAGGGTAAAATTAAAATCTATCTAGTTTAGGAAACAGATATAGGGGACTCCAATAAATGAGAGAGAGATAGAGACGTAATCACTCAACATTCAAGCTCGTGGCTGCATGACTTCTTATCATGTCCAAGATTTGTCACATGTGATGTGATAATTAAATAAATTAGCCAACTAGAGGGAAATATCCTAACTAAATTAAAAGATGTTAATAAGTGAAATATTGCATCTAATGTTCGAATGATTAGTCTCTCACAAAAAATATTTACATTTAATGTCTGATTATATCTCAAATGAAATTATCTCCGAAGAAAAAAACTTATGAAAAGAAAAAAAAAGTAATGAAAGGTTGCATCTAAAACCAGTCAAAGTTGCTGTAGTCCCTACCTGGCTTTCGTCACCATCACCCCTTATCCTGGCATGAAAGGAATGGCTCATATGTTGAATGGTCGTACTACAACATTATACAACATGTGTCCAGGAAATCTTTCATTGGTCTTAGATCAAAATAATTGAACAAAACTATGTCGTGAGCCACATGGTACAGAGACGGATGGGTTGTTGTGCCAAGAGGACCGTGATTAAAAACATTCTCTAGACTTGACCAAAACTTCCAACCAAAGCCTTGGTGGATAAATATTGACTATTGACACACACACGATTGAGTTGTGCACCACATTGATGTGCGAGGATCATGACACATAAGTTCAAGGGAATCATGAGCGATTATGCTTCGTACGCATAGAACACTTATTTCACGCAATCTTTGGAACTGATGAACAACGTACAAATAAGTTATTGTGAGATGAATGGGGATATATATTAATTGAATATTCTTGGATTAACTAGTAGAATCGTAAGAGTCCACTTCATATAAATATCAATAAAATATCTATAAATAACATATCAATTAATTAAACATTTCCGTAATATAATAAAGCAAAATAGTAAATCATAAATTTCATAATACTTAAATAATCAAGTCTAATAATGCATTATTACTCTAAATTAGTTGCAGTTACCTACTCAGACCACCGATAATTCTTTTGATTTATGATTTCATACAAACTACTCAAACCACTAATCACTAAGCCGATCCTAATGGTTACTTGGACTGATAAATAGAGTAATAATCCATCTTTCTTGAATAAATACATAGTTGTACAAATGCATGGACTTACCGGATTGAAGGATCAAGAAAAAGCAAAGACAATGCTGAGACAATTTTTCACTCTCTATGGTCTCTACAATTATCTTCAAGTGAGTCATGTTGGCACTGTCATTGAGATCCAAAGTTAAAAATCCCTTAGGAGATTAATTTAGATTAGCTGATTAGGTTTTTATAGTAAATTTTTTCATTTGGAAATCAATCACTAAATTTATTTTTGCTTTCATTTGGAAATCAATCACTAAATTTATTTTTATAGTAAATTTTTTCATTTGGAAATCAATCACTAAATTTTTTCATTTGGAAATCAATCACCAACATTCAAGGTCAAGACAAAGTTGTTAATTAGTGCCTCAAGTCCAAAGTCATCAATCAATGTTCACCGAAAAACAGAAAATCAAAGCCCTGTTGCAGAATGACATGTTATCGTTATTCAGCAATTTACAGCACGTAAAACTCACCCATTAGAATTACTTTAGCAATCGCTAACTAGATTAGGTAGACTAAACAATCAATAGTAAATAAATTATCCAATAGTAAATAAATGACATGATAATATCTTTGTTTTTGAATGTTGACTACATAGATATTAAGTGATAATATCTTAGTCATTCATCTTAAGTAGACAGCGTTTACACAACATGCAACAATAACTTCACTATATGAAAATGTTACCAAAGGCTAATATGCGAATCAAAAGCTGCATCGTTAAGCGCTTAAACAATTTCGGAAGATGCTAATACAGCAGCAATTGATGAAGAGCTACATATAAAAGTAAAGTTCCCCATTCATTCATATGCTTTCATTGTTAATTATTAATTTATTTATAGCTCTTTAGACAATGACTTCAAAATCAAAATCAAAATCACCTTGTGTGAGTTGTGAGCAAGACTCCATTCCCCCTTAAGTTTGTTTTTTGAAAATGCACAAGCACATTTGTTTTTGAACCTGCACTGCACATTGCACAACAAGGATTCATCTTGCAAAAAGCCACCACACTTCCCCTTTTTCCCTGTTCATTCGACAGCAACCTCAACACTCTTTTGGGGTCTGATAGAGATGGGGTCTTGCTGTGGTGAAAGTGCAGATAACATGCAAGTGAGATATTAAAGCTATAAGAACTTTGTACTTAAGCAGTAGCATTCAATTTGAGTCACAAGATTTTTAAACTTTAAATGATTATAAACAGTCGAAATTCAACACATTCCAAAACAATTTTGTAGTGATTTATCAGGAGCCAGGACACACTACATGACCTTTCATATCTCTTTCTGGTCACTTTTACTCCACAAGTGAAAGTATCCCATCCAAAATCATTTTCCACTTTCCCTACCTAGCAAGTTTAACGACCTAAAAACTATCTGTAAATACCATGTTTAAGAGAAGTCAATAAACAAATCCAAAGATGTTAAACATTTGGCCATATCTTTACATGCTTGATGAAGGAGGGCAATCCAAAATAAAACGTAATAGAAGGTTGCTTTATAGTCTAAAGTTAAAAAAATTCATTTCAGGGGAAAATGAAAATGTAGATAGTTATTAATAACTCAAAGTAGAACATCCCACAAACGTAAGTTTTTATGTCTTGTTACAAAAATTTGTGGCATTTACACATAAAACTACATAAAGCCAAAAAAATCCATACAAAGTACATATGCTCAAATTATGCTGCGAGAACCATCCAAAAGACTAAAATTAATGTTAAACAAACACTTCATCTTTTATATACATAAAAGAAATTGCGAGAAATATAAACTTTCAGAAGCCAAAAAGAGACACTACAAGAGCACATATTGTCAGTACCATATACAAAGAGGAAACACAGATGCTTACTACTGTTATCTATCACCTAGCCAATTCAGGGAAAATGAGGCTGTCTGCAAATGTTTTCTCAATATTTGAACTCTCATTGTAAATGAAGTCCTGAAGAGTGAAGACTAATCATTCTGATACACTTACACTTTAAGCTATTTATTGCTTAAGCAATTGCCATTGCTCCATTAACCGTTATTACAGTAGGAACCTTGTAATCCATATCCTCTCAGAGACACCAGCTATGGAATCAGGACATGAGATTTTTCCCAAATGCATGCAAGACCAACCCCGCCAGCACACACTCACTAACTTATACAATGATACCATCAGGCTTGTCCAAATTGAATGATGTCCAAAACATTTTGGGTGTTGAAAGGTTCAAAGTATAAGCTTACTTCACTCACACTATGAATTTTAGCATTCTTGTGTTGTGTTACACACTTTAACTTGCAAGCATTTCCTATATTTTATAAGCTTACTTCACTCCCGTTACGATCATTAGGCCGGAGTTATAAACATTAGGATTTTTGTGTCCATTTATAGTTTGCCTTGAATAAAAACATTTCCTATATGTTATAAGCTTAACTCACTCATTCTAAACATTGGGCAAGAAGTTAAATTAAAAATATATATAATCCAAATTAAATGTACCTAAAAGTGTAACTAAATTAATTTTTCTATAAATAATACATTTAATTAATTCATCTAGTAGACTAGGAATTGTTATAAATCAATCTTATTCATGTTTTAAATTAAAAATATTAGATATTTTATTAAAAAAATGGATGGAGACTGGAGAGATTAATCTAGTTGCATCACGTTAACTCATTTTCTTAATAGACTAAATGAAGATCAAAACTTCTTGCACCTCATTAAAATCAATCAGCATCTAATTTGTATTCCTAAAAACTCAATCCAGAATGTATTTGGACTTTTCAGAATACAAAGGGAGTGTTAGTTGATTTTAAGGGGGTGGATGAAGAACTTAGTAGATTGAAGACTTCAACTCACCCATATTGTAAACTATAATCTTCTATTAAATATTTTCTTTTAAAAAAAGTTGCTAACAACACACTTTTTTTTTTTTTTTACTTTATAATACCTTTTATTATTTATTAAAATTTATTAAAAATTACTAATTTTATGAATCTCGCTTATTTAATAATATACATAATTTTGTAATTCTTAATAATTTTTCAAAAGCATATTAAAAAAATATTACTAACACCTCTCTTCCTCTGTGAAATTATTCCATCCTCGGCACTACATTGAGGAAGGCACATGAATTGAAGGAAATGGGCTTTGCAGAGTTGCAGTTGTTACGAAATGCATTGCAACCCAATTTTTGCATTCCTTCCACACCTTGCAAGTGAATCCGGTACTAATTCCAACATAACAAAATCAGTATCTTCAAAGCAATAACAGAAGTTGCAAAGTAAGCAATAATAATAATAATTAAATACATTCAGCCTTTCAAGATTAAAACACGTCACGGGTGTTTGATACAAAACCATGAGAGCAACCTAGTTACAAGGGAGAAAAAGGTCCAAAATCATAAGACAAGTAGCTGAAATTAACGTTTTGGCATCCAAATAGTGCCACTAAAGATGAAAAGCACTAGGTTGTGCCTTTGTCATCCTTGCTTCACCATAGGGCTCATCGTTATCCATCTTGCGGTTGTTTCTATATGCTGCATAAGCAATTATGTAAACAATCACAAGGATGATCATAACAACAATGTTGATCACTGAGACCTTCCTCCAACTCTTCTTGAGACTTGCCAGCACACCAGCCTTGCAAGAATCACAGGCATAGCAAAGCTGCTCTTGGTCATTGCTCCACCTTGTGCAATCTGCGTTGGTTCCCATCAATCCTGATCCTGGGATCCACACTGTCTCATTCTGATACACATATCCACAATCTGTTGGGGGCTTGCAGCAACCAGACTATAACACAAAAGAAAACATTAATTACTTCGATAAATTTCTTGATAAATGGGTTTAGCAACAACATATTAAGGTCAATTTAGTTTGACAAAAAAAAAAGCTAAAATAGTTTTTGATCGCTCATTTTATTTTATTTTTAGTTGCAATTTGATCTTATAAGTTTAACAAACTTAATTAGCTCTGGTTTTTAAAAGTGTTTCTATTAGATCAAATTGATTCTTTGGTCAATTTCTTTTATAAAAATTATGCTAGTTCTGATTGACTTAACAAACTCTCCTATGATGTGACTATTGACATCTCTTATAATGTATTACATATTATCAAGTTAACAATGTTAATGTGATAGATTGATGGAAAGACTAACTTAATTTAACATATATATTTTAAGAGATTAAAATAAAACCTTTTAAACATGATAAACCAAACTATAAAAAATAAGTAAACAAATAAATAAGAGACTAAAAGTGTATTTTTAGTCCAAAAAAATTATTAAAGTGTTACTTTATTTTTGTTTTTGTTTTTTTATATAAAAAAAATCTATTAATCCGGTTTAATTAAGTTTTTTATATGGGGGTAACTGTGCATACAGGAGTGTTTTGAACAAATAGAACCTTAACCCCACCTGTTGTTCTGTTCTAAGTTCATGAAAATAGTTGCATGAATATTTTGTGTTTTGAAAAAGAAACGATTTTGTATTTGTCTTTTATTGTTTGTATCTGGTTGCTGTTAAACTATAATTACCCTTTTTCTTTCCCCTAGAAAAATGTTATGGCATGAGCATGCATTCAAAAGTTACTTTGTTTAGTGGAACGGATAACATGCGGACCAGACACCAGCCTGACTGAGACCAAATTGTCTGTGTCTCGTCTACCAATTGGAGCAAAACACGAAACAATAATTCGATAAGGAAACTGTCAAATCATTCTAAAAGATCAAAATATCAGTTACAACATGAGAAATCAACACTTTGAAGTCAGAACCTTAAATCATAAAACTATTGACCATATAAGTAATTAAAGTAAATGTAGCTATTACTTAGCATAAAAAAGGGCAGCTATTACTTTTTCTTGTTACATAGTTAGCTACACATATCTTTACCAACGAGATTCTACAATAAAATGTCAATTATACATCATGTAACGAAAAACAATGTCAATTTTATATGACTATTATTTTAAATAAAATTTATGGGCATAATTAAGAAATTTAACATATAAAAACACAATGTACAAATTGCATTATTGAGTGATAATTAGGTGTATAAAAATGGTCAGGAAGGATTCTTACTTCTACGATTTTGTCCCACCAGCCTCTTACACATGTACTGTACCCTTTTTTTTTGGTGAAAACATATGTACTATACTAGCAAACAGAAATGAGAAAGAATATCCCACTCCAACCTAAAAGATAAATCATACGGGCACAAGAAAATATAAAAAGGGCCACCCCAGCCATTCAAAGTTTAAAAACGTATCCTAGAACATTCTTATGTGAGTTGAGGGAAGCTTGTAAAAACTATAAAGGAGAAAGCGACAACTTATTAGGTTATATGTATACATCAAGTATGCCCCATCCAAAAAAAGTAACAGGTGTAAATGAAGCCCAAAAAGAAACCAAAAAAAGTAAAAGGTGTAAATGAAGCCCAAACAGAAACCAAAAAAAGTCAATAATTCTAATTGACTATGCATATAGTCGGCAATATGATTATCATGCTTAATTAACAAGAAAGAGAAAAAAAGTTAGGAATATGGACAAAAACAAAATTAAAAAAAGGTAAGATCATTAAGCCACCCATAAGTTTCAAATTCCAATACTTTTTTTTAGTCCCCGTTTCAAACACAAAATTTCAAATCATATTTTAAAAAATTAATTACACTACTACTATTTCATATTATGATATACAACTAACACATCTCCTCCATTCAAATTAAGCAATTATCACAAACTATAATTTCTTTGAAATCATAATTATGTTTTATGAATGCCATTGTTCAGTCCCCTAATCCCATTACTTATCTGCAACGTGGGCACCGCTTAATATGGTCCTATCATAGATAGTATCAAGATAAATCACTGTCTATTTGTCATTACTCACAAACCTGTTCAATAGTCTCCACAAAATAAAATCCCTTCATGACATGTTTTAACGTTATCACTCTTTATCTGATGTTACACTATAGAGTATAGAAAATTATGTAAAGATCAAAGCAAAATATGTGAAGATGACACATTTGGTATCTGGTTGTGATGCCACGATTTCCAAAATAATGTCCATCAATTATCACCGCTATACTAACTATACTATAGTGGTGCCATATTTTCTTTTCTTTATTTGTCCCCCGTTAGCTTCGGTTGCAATCAATTGGACAAACAACCACAAGTTACGGGAATTGACGAGTGAGAACCCATCACCCCCACATACCCATTTAATGAAACATGTACTTCATTTCCTCCAACTTTGTTTCTCTATGAGTACCCATACTTTCTTTTAAAGCACTAAACAAAACTTTTCCAACCCCCTCCACCCTTTACTTAATTTCCTTCAAGTTTGCTTCTACGACCCATATACTTTCTTTAAAAACACTAAACAAAATAACTTTAAAAAAAAAAAAAACTACCCCCCCCCTCCTTCCGTATAAAAAAATACAAAAGACGATTTGTCTCTAAGTGGAATGATATAGCATACATCAACTTAATCTCTAATACAATCATTGATCTAAATCAATCATTGAAAATGTTAACTTAAAAAAAATAGAGATTATAGTGTCCACATTTATAAAAAAGAAATCCATATTTTCCTTTTCCATTTGGTGTGTATAATCTTGAAGGATTAAAGGATTATTTTTTTAAAGGACCAAAATATCTCATTTTTTAGTATACATCCATTTAAACATTAAAAAAAATTAACGTGACAAAAACCCCAAACGCACTTCCTTAGGTCAACTTTAACCGAGTAAGTCTTCCGAGATGCTAAAAATATTTTTATAGTATACATCTTATATTTTTCTATAATACTACACCAATTGTTTTTATTATTTCAAGCAATTCAGTTAATTTTTTTTTACTTTAATACATCAATTTAAAAAAATTAAACAGACCTCACAACTTACTCCATAAGTTAAGAATTTTATAAAGGACCTATACAAAAATGTAAATAACTGCAATTCCTCTTCCCAACAACCGTTCCTCTTAAATGATAGAATAAATTGTGCATGTTGTCTTGTTCTTAGAATTGCTGTCAATATGCTTATTAAAGAGTATTAACTTCATTAGAGTTGTCCTTCGGTTATGTATTATATGAGATAAGTTTATTAATTTTAATGATAATTATATATTATGAATAATGATTTGTGTGAATATAAAAATATTTGAGCATGTTAAGGTGGTAAAAGAAGGAAATAAAAAGAATGATTAAGATACCTGAATAGGCGTGAGGTGGGTGAGGTAGAACATATCAGGAGTTTGGGGCATCCCATTAACGGTTCTCCCCATCCTACCACACACTTTAGAATCCCTAATACACGAAGCAATCTTTCCCCAGTAGCTCTCACTCGCCACGCGCTCCTCCAACCACCCCGAATAGTCCTCGAGGTAGTACTCCAAGTACGCGCGGTTCATGACCCTCCGACCGGAGCCTTTGTCAGTGACAACGTAGGCGAATATGATGAACCCGATGAGGACGGCGATGACGAGGAACATGACGACGAGGTAGAGGCGCATGAGGAAGGTGTTGCGGTAGCACGCGCCGGCGAACCCCGCGAGGGACACGACCATGATGCTGACTCCGATGATGATGAGCGGCCACTGCAGGAACTTGAGGCAGTCGGTGTTGTTGGCCCTGCTGCTCAGCCATATTCCGCCACCTAGGATCGGAATCGACAGCAGGAACGTTAGGAAGTTCAGAAGACCGATCAAGTGGTTGCTTGTTCTCATCTTAATTATGGTTTTCTTTTCTAGTGCTCCGAACACAAGTAAGGGAGTATTTATTAGATGCAGATGAGTGTGGTGTGTAATTAAACAAATAACTGTGGCTTGGGAACGCATAGGGCTGTGGGTTTCCGACACGTGTTCATTTTGAAATTCCTGGAATGCCCTTGTTCAATGTTCATTTTGAAATCTTTTAAAACAATTTTGCTCTAATTTTGTTTTTCAAAAATGGTCGGTGCACTCTCAGTAACCTATTTAACATTCATTCGGTAAAGTTTAGAAGATAGTAAGTATGCATCAAACCAAATGTTAACCAATGGAAAGTATAAAATTATGTTGTTTATAATTTTTATAATAAATATTTTTTTTAATTGGTCTTAATTAATGTCTTGAGTGGACAGTAAAACTAATGTATTAATAATATAAAATAATTTTATACCATCTTTTAATCACAAAACTTTAATTTATTAACTTTATAATATTTATCTTAAAAATTTAGTTTTTAATTTGTCGGTACTCAGTACATGTTATTAAGCTCCGTGTGTATATTAAGTGTGTCTAATTATCAATTATAAATTATTGAGTATAATAAATTTATTGAATTTTATAATAATTAAATTAATAACTAATATTGTCCTTTAAATTTTTTTGATTAATTGACAATTTACATTATTAATACATTAAAATTAAATTTTTTAACATTTTGTGAGAGAAAAAGAAATAGAAAAAATAAAAGTATAAATATAAAAAATGAGAATAAAAATTTATATAATTTTATCAATCAAATTAATTTGGATCAATCTGAAATTTTTTTTTACTAAAATTGAATTTGAAAAATAGAGATTGACAAATAAAAAATGAAAATAAAAATTGGGTATACAAATTTTTACTGTTTGAATCAATTTATAGTGTAAAAATTTTTCGACGATTAATGGATATTTCTTTCTTTACCGTTCATGTTTCTTCTTTAGTCCAATTTTTTTATCCTAACTATACACATGCTTCCTTTCATTTGTTGCTTCACACTGCCTTCCTTCCTTCATTCTACCTTCACTTCTTTCTTTCTTTTTTTTCATTTTTTTCTCCTCCTTCTCTCCTGCCTCTTCTCCTCTACGGCTTCCCCTTCTTCCTCCTTCTCTCCTGCCTCTTCTCCTCTACGGCTTCCCCTTCTTCCTCCTTCCCCCTCCATCGCCTCCTTCATGACCTCTAGATAAGTCCATTTTTTTTATTCTTTGCCTCTTCTTTTGATTTTTTTTTCTTCAACAACTTTCTTCCTGCAAGTTTCTGTTTTGAAATTTTTTTATTTTTTTTCAAGTATGTCTAGAGATCTTCAAGATTCATGTACAACAATTCATTTTCCATCCTAGAGATTTCTGCTTCTCTTTTATTGTAAGATTCATATAAGATTAGATGTTGAACTCAATATCTGACATTAAAATTATTCTAATAATACTAATTTCCATTTATCAAGAACGTGTTATAGTAGTACTAAGCTACTCATTTGGACTAGATAGAAAATGAAGTTTTAAAGGCATAAAGATTTATAAATTAAGGAACATTTGGTAAAGGAATTTCAAAACTCCTTTGTCTCCTCGTATTGTCATGCAGTGCTTATTAACTATTTATAGCATCTACAATGTAAACTAAGGGATCTAGTCCACGTGCTTCAACAGTCGTGAGTTCTCATAAATTTTTGGTACTGAGTTTAATTTTTATAAATAAAAAAACTATCTATAATATATGATTGCTTAAATGAGTGTGATATTTATCTTACAATTATGATGAGTTTTGTAATGTCACAAATTTAAAAACTCTACACACAATTTCATTTTAATACTAAGGTTGTTAAAGTAAATGTTTAACTTATTAATTCTCATTTTTTTTTTGGTTGATTCTTAGTTTGAAAAGTTTTTTATTGATAAAAAATAGTTAAACGACATATAAAAAGGTACTTTTCACTAGTGGTTTTTTTGTTTGTTTAAGCCTTTACGAACTTAAGATATGGGTATCATCTCGTTATTGGATATTTTCATGGGCCATGTACTATAGTGAAAGCAAATTTAGCAGATAAAGTTGTATTCATCTGCCTCTGCCATTAAATTGAAACAGTGAAGTACTCTCAGTCTCGGTATTGGATTTTCATGGCTATGCCGTGTGGGTAGTTAGAGAACCTGAGTCCTGACAACTGCTTCCTGCACGGTCCGAACTTGCTTTATCACCTTAATTCGAAATGTAATTTATATTCTGAAAATAATTTTTTTATCAATAAATATTAGTTGAGAGCATTCGAATTTGTAATTTCTCCTCATTCTCTTCTTCCTTCACTCCTCTCATCATCCTTGTATATATCGAAAATGCTAATCCATACCGTTAAATTACATTCCTCTAACTAAAGTCAAAGTCGACAAAAATTTCTGAACGGCAGTTCCATTTTTTCCCCGCTTATTACATCATCGTACTAAGGATATAGTTTGAGTTAATTTATGCGTGGGCCAGAAAATTTTCAAAACAATGATACTAATTAATAATAATAAATGGCAGGGAGCATCAATCTCGCATGCACATTCTAAATAGTTTATGATTGGGGTGTAGAAGACGTTAGCTCGTTATTATTCGTTGATGGATCTTGATAAGTGATGACAAATCAAATCAGATGGTCCAAATAAATATATTGCCTAACATATATATGTGGGGGCAAGCCTAGATGGACATGCAAAATGATCCAGCATAAAGTCAGCAGAAGCTGCATGGTAATTCAAAGCTCCCGGACTTTATGGTCAAACTTTTTTTCTACGTATATTTTATTCGTACACAAATGATAATGATGTATATACTAAAAAGTGACATTCTTAAAAAAGTATTATGTCTCACCAACTATAATTATACTCATTGTTAATTTAAAGATCAAACGTAGCCTTGAGTTTTGGCTACATAAGCCATCCACAACAGCACAAAAACTGAGCCATTACCTTAGTTGTACATTTTGTATTTTATGTATCGGTTATGATTTGTGACAATATATATATATATATATATATATATATATATATATATATATATATATATATATATATAACTAAATAAGTACCCATAAGGTTTTTTTTTTGTGAGCCACGTGCCGAGTGGTTTATGCACCATTTGAGTGCATGTTTGGTTTTTAATTAGTAGACTTCAAATTATGCTTAAATAGTAAATTTGAAAGAAAAAAAAAGTCTAGTTACACTGTTATAAACTGAAAAGGTAAAATTGAGAAGAAAAAAAATGTTCACACGAAAGAAAAATAAAACTAAAACAGTCTCTAATGATTAAAAAAGCTTCTATCAACATAGTTACATAGATGATTTTTTATACACATCCACGTGAGATCGAACAATTAAGTATTTAAAGACCATGCTACTTAATTTTGTCTCAAAATTCAATTTGAAATGAAAGTAAGAGGAGAATTATTTTTACAAACACAATTTGCAAAATAAATTAATTCAAAACTAAATTTAATTTTTTTAATTCAAACATAACCTAACCGTCCCATGATTTTAGGAGTTTAAAATAAACTCTAAGCATATATTTCAAAATATAAATTTATATGCATGCATCATCAATAATTGACTTGAGATTATTTTTCCATTTAAGCAATGATCTTAGATTTGATGCTGAGCATGCAATTGACTGTTACTTGAATTAAATTTGTTATCCATATTACATAATAACTTTATGGGATTTAAAAATATATATATAAATAATATGAGAATAATTTAAACGTATATATATATTCATTCTATTGGAATCACCTGTAATCGATCCAAAGTCTTTCACGGTTTCAATCATTTGTGGGCAGTGGTATTCATTCATAAGTCTTCCATGGTTTCACCTAATACGATACTGCCTGTCTTTTGTTTAAATTATTTTTCTTCTTTATATATTTGTATCTGTGTGTGTTGTTTCAATTTCTTCCCCATATACTCTGTCATAAATCATTTGTTTGAATAAGGCTATTGATGATGAGCATGGACTAATGGTACTTTCACTGTGAGATCTGCGTACAATGAGTTGGCTTGTTTGAATAATTCCCCTACTATTCCTCTCTTCAACTCTATATGGATTTGGAAGGGTTCGGAAAGGATAAAATGTCTTCTCTGGATATAGCCTGTGTAAGCGGTCTCCTTTTTGGATCTTCCGTGTAACGTTCCTTGTTGTATTGTTGTGAATCAATTTCATCCTATTACGTGAATGCACCTTCTTAAAACAAGTTTGGAGTGTTTTCCTGTGCCCTGCATGATATCTTAGTTCGGGGCGTCCATGCCCCATGTAGATTTGGATGGAAAACAAGGTTTTTATATATGGTCCCTATGTTGATTATATGTGATTTTGTCCTTAAACCCATATAAATTTTGTTTAAGTAATTGGACTTGGTTGTATAACTAATTGGATCACAAGATCATGGCATGGTGTTTGCTTGTTTTTTGACCTGTGTGTATAACCGACTGTTCAAATTGATGAAATTTGGTTGGAATTATGGTTTCGGTCCAGTGCTAAAATGGATGGATACAAATTTCGTTGTAGGAATGGATGATACATCCTATGTGTAGTTTATTGGTGGTTGATACTGGTTAATTTGTGTTTTGTTGATGGTGTTGGTTGTTTCAATGTCATGCTGAATGGGGTGCTAAAATATTTTGTTGCCAATTAAATTGTGTGGTGATTATCTATATTTTGTTAATTCTTTTGTGACTTTTGATTGAGCATTGCCCTTAATTAATAGACAAGAATTATTTGAGTATAATATTATGTTAAACATGGTTGAGTTGTTTTGGTAGACTTTGAAATAGTGGCAATTGTTGGGCGAAAGGTTTATATTTTAATCTAGGTATGGAAAGTATTGAGGAGGAGCAAGAAGAGGTGGCCATAAATGCATCAAATGAAACGATCCTCAATGTAAGTGTTTAAAGTTTTTGACAGTATGCATCATATTGTGTGTTTAGTTGATTAAGTTAATATTTAATTTTTCTGTGGGTCTATGTTTACAGGTTGTGAACGAAGAAACCTATGTATTTAGAGAGAGTGATGATGTTAGTGGGGAAGAAGATAATGGTGTTGAAGATGAAAATGAAGATGTATTTGAGGATGATGGTACTTTGTTCAGTAACAATTTACTAGCCAGGTTGTGTGAGGAAAGTGTAGGAGGTGAACCAATCATCATCAATGGTTTAGTTGACATTGGAAAATTAATATGAGGAGCATTACTAGTGAAGTGGACAAATTTTTATTTGGTGACCTTGAAGCGCATATCTATTTTATTATTGGTACGCACATATTAACAGGTTTTCTGTAAGGAAGAGTAAAGTTGTTAAAAGCTGTAAGGCCGAAAAAAATACAGCAAACATTTCTTTTTTCAAGAGAAGGTCAACGAGATGACAGGCTGTAAGGGCGTCCACCAAGAAATAAGACTAGATGTGACTGTTCTGCAAAATTTGTTATGCATGTTAAGAAAAATTGTGAGCGATGAGAGGTAAAGGATTGGACTGATACGCATAATCACTAGATCTACAAGGAAGATTACTGTTCATTGTTACCTGACACATAGAAAGCTTACAATAGGTGATATTTTGCAATTTGAGAACCTTAGGAAAGCAGGAATTAGAGCTCCTCAGATTTTTGGTTTTTTTGCCAACATTTCCGATGGTTATGAGAACATTGGATTCTATAAGATAGATCTTCACAACAACATTACATGACAAAGAAGACAAGACTACTTTGATGCCACAGGAGCACTAAAGTTTCTTCATCGGTTGAAAAAGAAAGATCCTATGGTTTTTATAGCACACACAGTCAGGAGGTTGTAACATTTATTCTTTGAACTCACAAATTTTCCAAGGTGACCATGAAATCCTTCACAACATGAAGTAGTCCTTATTTCTGAAAAAAAAGTTCCCCCTAATGTGAGAGTTTGCCCACATTTTTCTCTTTTCATGCATATCTTTTATCCCCTTCTTTTCATGCAACTGAAACTCATATAACATTTCCACCCACATATTTTCAAATTTACCAACTTCATAATCACCTAACATGCATTTCTTAAAGGATATCATGAATGCTGGAATATGCACATTAGAATTAGCATTATGAATCAGATGCCAGACATATAGTCTGATGCACAGAAGGAAAAACTGTCTTTATTGCATTCTTCATCGCTAAGTCCCCGTCCATTATTATTGATACCAGTGACTTCCCTTTCATTGCATGCACAGAAGGTTTGCTTAGTGTCATCAAATACTAGAGCAGTGGCAAAAAATACTGTTTGATTATGGTTGTTAACACGCGGAGAAAATTGCAAAAGAACACGAGTACTTATTCTTCTGATATGTGGCATCAAAACTAATGACATCACCAAAGAATTCATAATTTAGTTGGCTTTCACCCTCAGGCCAGAATTTGAACTCATTAGGCATGCACCCTTTCTACACATAAGCCTTAACTTCAAATTAGTTAGTCTGGGCCACATATCCATTTTCCGTAACACTTCAAAAGTCATATAATGGGCCTTGCACACAAAAACATAACCAAACCATTCAGGGGACCATAAGCAGAATTGGTTCGGCCTCGAACTGTTCAACTTCCACCTTACACGGATTATGTTGGAACTCGAACTCAAACAATAACCACCGCACTAGAGTCGAGTACAACGCATAAAAAAAACGACAGAACACTCGAACAACAAAAATATGATATCGATTCAACGAATCACAGAAATACAACTTACACATATCGATTCAACAAATCAACCTCAGTTACTTATTAGCATCACCCCACTCAATTTCTTCACATGCCCTACCATTTCTTCTCAACCTCGGTTTCGTCAAAACAATTACTCTCCCACACAACATTCCCACCTAAAACTCCACTGCCACCGCCAATTACATTCCAACCTAGCGCGTACTAAACATATCAATAATCATTTGTATTAATTTTTACTAATCCTACTCAAAGGCAAAATGTGTCAAACACAATAACTTAAATGATTTATATTTAAATATAATTAATGACGGATTTAAGATTCTAAATCAGCGAATTTAAATTATAAATAATAAAATCAATGGATCCAATTATATAAATATAAATAAAATAAAATATAAAAATATAAGATTTTATTTATAAATTTAATAAATTTTAAAAAATAAAGTGGGACAAGTGCACACCCTCACATATTCCTAAGTCCACCACTGAATATGAATATAATGAAAGGGACAAACACGTCAAAAAAAAAAAAAGAACAACTACTAAAAACAATTAACAAATAGAGAAGATTCAACAGAAACAATTTAGTCATTCAATATTATATTGTTATATCTAACGGTTATTAAAAATTTCTCCACCATACACAAATTCATATATTTGACCCTGTTAGCCTGCGCATGTAATGCATGAATAGAATGAAAAGTGAAAACGTGAGACTGATCAATCAATTTATGCTTCACGTGAGATCTTTCTTTCTCACAGGTAATGTGGGGGTAAAAAAGGATAGCACATGGTTATGTTTGATAAGAAAGAGAAAAATAATATACTAAAAAAAATTAAATTAAAGAAATTTTTTATTTTATTTGGTGAGATTCACATCTCTTATATTTTATTTTAATTCAAAAATTTATCTTTTCTAAATCAAACATCTCTTAAGGAAATGTTTCTTCACATTAGAAAAAAAGGAATTGTTTAATATAGACTAATAAAAATTAAATAAAGAAAAATATTAGCACCACAATCTTTAATATTATCTTTTTTACTAAAAATTTAATTCAATTGAGTGAAAAATGTGTGTGAGTTATTATAAATTTGTTGGTACTTAAGTTCAATTTTTATAGATAATAAAATATTTTCTTTTTATTACTATTGAAAACTTAATTATGAGTGAATTTCATCTAATAAAGAATGTATATTTTAACAAGTTTTAGCCAACCATAAAAATTGGGTTAGTAAAAAAGTACTATATTGCTAACATTCTCAATAGACAAACATTTTTACCTTACATCTAGTCACAACAATTAGACAATGAGTGTCTCGCTTTTTCCTTTTCTTATCCAAGGTTCTTGACTTCGTAACAAATCAAAATGTGTAATGTATTTATAATTGCATATGAATTTATATTTAAAAGAAAAGAAAATCAAAATGCATATACAATATAATTATTCAAATATTTTATCAGAGTGTCATAAGAAAATGATAAGAAAAAATATTTTTATTTATTTTGATCCATATATCCAACTTAATTCCACCTGCTAATAATGGCATCAATTTGATTTGAAAAAATTACACAAATATATTCCATCCCAATCCTATTCTTAAACGTTCCTATCAAAAACTCTTGAAAACATTTTGGTTGAAGAAAATCTGAGTTGTATTTGATAGAACCGAAATATCGGTGAAAGAGAAAGGGAGGCGAAGAAGTGCTAGGAAGGGCGTGTTCTTTCCGTCGTTTGGCAGCAGAGAAATAGCCTTGGTTCCATGCATTTTCTTCTCTAATGCGAAGAAATGCCAATAAATAAGTACTGTGCTTGCAGTGTTACGTAAATACCCCTTGGTCTCTTGTTTTTCTGCTGTTTCCGTGAGGTGCCGCAGTCCTTGGGTTTGCTTCTTTATTGAATAATAATGTATTTTCATTATAAATTTATTTTTTATTTTATTTTGTATACACTAAAATACTTTAATTTAAATATTTTTTTTCTTATTTTTTCTCACATATCGATTTCCTTTCTCATTATCTTTTATTCTACCAAACACAACTTAAAAATATCTTCGTTAAAGAATGAAAGAAAACAATAGTATCTTTGAAATAATTATTCTTTGTTGGGTTCATTGCAGCATGAAATACAAGGAAAGGAAAGATGTTGTTTCCTAAAAATGAAGGCTCGGCCCAAACGAAAGGTGTTACCAGCAATCCAAACATAATTATAGAAAGGTTATTGTTATGTTAGTCAATCAACCAGCCGAATGTGTTTCGGGTAACTTTTACTCAAACACGATTCTAAAATTTGAATTCGTGATCAAGCAATTTTTGAGTTGAAAGGAAAAATTTGTCTTCAATTGTAATGAGTTCTCAAGTTACTCAATTGTAATGAGTTCTCAAGTTACTTTCAAAAACACTTAACTGGAAATGAATTGTAATATAATTTGGAGATAAACAAGACTTAAAATAAATTAATTTGAAAAAAAGCAAGACAAAAAACAAGTAAATAGAAAAAAAAAGAATTAGGAAATATAATTGTATTGACGAGATGGATTGATTATGTTTTCAAATACATATGTATATAGTAACAACTTAAGATTGTGTTTGTCCACATTGGGCCACTAACAACTAGATATTTAACTATCAATTCGGCTAATTTACATGTGATTCAACTAATCTTATATTCATTTGCATCCTTTTGAGTTTCATTTGAGCGAGAAAAGGTGGTGATACAATAGATGGAGACCTTACTTTCTCTGGTTAGATTGGATTTGATGATGGAGGACAAATGGTTGTGGACTAAGGGTGAGTCCTTCTTTTCATAGACCTCAACCTATTTGGTTATCACATCCAAGGTTTCTGATAGTCTTATGGTAGTGAATTTCCCCTTCCGGTTGTTTTAGAAGTGTGATGTCTCAACCAAGATCTTGGTTTTTTCTTGGAGGCTAATCCGAGACAGACTGCCTACTCGTGTAGCTCTAGTGAGGAGGGGGGTTATGGTGGAGGATGGTGGGTGTGTTTTTCATTGGGCTAGAAGGGAGGATTCACAACACCTATTTTTGGGGTGCACCTTCTCGTTTCAGATTTGGTGTGAGGACTATCTTTGGTGGGGTAATTCTTTAGTACAACATTAAGAGGTTTCGCTTCAATTCATGCAACGTGATTTTTTTTCTAGAGGGGTAAGAGAATACATAGAGTTCGCTATCTCATATGTCATACAATTTGCTAAAATCTTTGGTTTTACAAGAACCATATTATTTTCCTTGGAGAGGTAGCAGATGCACATGTGGTTTTGTGATAAATTTAGACTTTGTCTTGGTCATGGCTACTATATATGAGTCATGAGATGTTTGTTTGTTCCTTTGTCATTGGTGTTTGCAGTCATTTGTTGTTTTAGGCTGATTGCATTCTTGTTTTCTTTTCGTTCTATTTTTTTATGTTTTCATGCTGATGTATTCTTTTTGGGGAGTCACACTTCATAGTACCTTTTGTTAATATATCAATTTCATGTTGCCTTTCAAAAAAATTTTTTGCATCCTTTTGCTCCAATTTTTACTTCTATCTTCAAGGCACATTTAGTTAAGCTTATCACATCTTTCAAACTTTTGCCTTTGATCGCTTTGCTGATTAGCCCTAGTTTTTTTAATCCATGGTGACTGAAAGTTCCTCTTAATTTTGGTTGATCGTATTTCTACCAAACTGTAACTGTTTAATGATAATTTAATTCAAATAACTTTGAATTTATTTGCTTTATCATTATCCTTATAATTTGACAACAACCTTGACTCGACTATAAGCTATTCGGTTAACAAAAATATTTTGAGTGATAACATAGGAATTGAGCGGGTTTGTTTAAATTTTAAAAAATAATTTTAAAATAAACACATTTTATATAAATATTTTTAAGAAACAAATAAGATTTGTTTTTAAAATAAAGGTTTAATTACAAATTTAGTTCCCCTATTTATCTCAGCTCACTAATTTGGTTCTGATGTAATTTAATTCACCAATTGAGTCTCCCATTTTTTTACAATCTAGTTATTTTAGTCCACAACTCCAAAATTGGACGCTTACTGTTAATTGTTTACGTTGATCGTCACATGTCGTGCTTTTATTAGACGTTAATTAGGTGCAAGAAACTCGGCCACGGACTCCGTCCTCGTCGATTCCAACTTCGTCATCATCCTCACAACCCTCCTTTGCGCTCTTATCTACATCCTTGGCCTCATCGTCGTCGCTCGTTGCAACTATCTCCACTACCTCCACCTCTCCTCCTCCAATGCTACTCCCCGACCTCTGCCAATAAAGGCGTCAAGAAGAAGGTCCTTCACTCCCTCTCCAAGCTCATTGCCACCACCGAAACTGGTGTCAAGTTCGCCGACTGTGCGATTTGCCTCATCGAGTTAGTCGTCGTAGACGAAATCTAGGTGCTTCCTTAGTGCAAACATGGCTTCCACGTTAGCTGCATCGATGCCTGGCTCAAATTGCATTCCTTTTGTCCCTCCTGCCTTCATGTTCTGGTGGTTTCTTGCTGCAACAAGTGCGGTGGGATCTTGACTTCAATGAGTTCCAACTCCGTGTCACCGCTGCCGAACTCGGAGGCCAACTTCAAGGAAAGGGAGGATGTGGATAATTTCGTGTACCTAATTAACGTTTAATAAAAATACGATATGTGACGGTCAACCTAAACAATTAAGAGTCAACGTTCAATTTTGGAATTGGAAACTAAAATAATTGGATTGCAAAAAAAAAAAAAGAGAGAGAGACTTAACTGGTAAATTAAACTACAGAGAGACTAAACTAGTGAGCTGAGATAAATAAGAGAACTAAATTTGTAATTAAGCCTAAAATAAATATAAAATTATTTTTTAAGCAAAAACAATTTTAAAAAACACATAAAAATATATAAATATTTTATTAAAAATAAATACTTATTTTAATAAATAAATTTTAACAAAATGACCCCAGATTTTTTTGAATTTGAAAAGATGCGGTTGAATTAAAAAAAAAGTCAGTAAAAAGTGGAAGGAGCAGGTGAGAATTATACGGTAGGACACATGGAGTGCAGTTCGCGGACGCAAAGCTCTACTTCAAACCGATTAATTCGGGTTCCGTGAAGTGTCAAAGACTCTCTCTAGTACTCTTTTGTTTTGTTTCGTTCCTCTCTCACCCCTTCCTTTGTTACCCTTCACTTGCACGCTCAGCACACACACTATCCTCTTAACAAAACACAAACCAGTGTTCAGTGTTCAGTGTTCAGTGTTCAGTGTTACACTTCACACAGACAAGAATCCAAGACAACAAGGGAAACCAGACACATCATTAACACACGACACAAACATCCTCACTACTCTTCCATCTTCATTAAGTTAAGGTTAGAACTCATGGTTCCATGCACATTTCCCTTCCCATCTACATTCTACTTTTTCTCATAATACACGTAACATTATTATTAATTACTGCTTCATTTGTTACCTCTCACATAATTTCTTGCTGCCCAGGTTATTATAATATAGCACATGGCAAACAAAGATCTTCCACTTCATTAAAGTTCTTCACTTTAACTCCCTGGCTCCAGTTTCATCCCTTTTCCATCTTCACATTTGTTTTCTCTTTTTCGCATAAAACTGCTTTGCTTCTTAATTTGTCAAAATAAAAGACGTTACTTTGTTGAACCTGAAATGTGATAAAAAGCGCTTTTTTTGCCTGTTAAAAGTTATGCCAAAACAAACTGACACCAACATTAGAGCTGCAAGTGCAAGGTCTGGTAGCTTTCCCTGTATGAAATATTTTACTTGAATCCTTTTTTTAAAAGCAAAGGGAATATATTAAGAAAAAAGGGGTGATTCCTTAACGTACTTCTTTTGTCCGTTTCTTTCTCTGCGTCTTCCGCTTTTTATTTCATGCTTTAATAAATTAATCTCTCTCTTTCTCTCTCAAAAGATGGGTTCTCTTTTCAGTGTTTCTTCCTTCCTTCCATCGTCTTCTTTTGTTGCCTGGTTTAACGTTTTTTCATGCTTTCTCGTTTCCTGTAACATCTGATTCCTCTCCTCTTGTTCCCAATGAGATGAGAATCATTGCACGAGGTTTTTTTTCCTTATCCGTTTTGGCGTTTTTCTATTCTGCAATGCACATGGATAGAACATGCTTTGTTATAAAATTATCTTGTTTGTTTTCTCATTGAAGCAATAATCATGTGGAAAATGTCAATGGGTTACAGCCTAGTGTATTGATCATTTTGGCTTTTGCGTTTGGCAGACAGAATCAGAAGGTTTGAGCGTTTTTAGATAAATGGATATGTGTTCATATCACACCAACTTCACATCCTAAACTCTCGTTGAATGGACCGTGCCTTCTTTCAAGGCTAAAATGGGGGCTTAGAAAATTTCATTCGTGTTTTACAATAATACCCCTTGTAAATGTATGCATGAGAAAGAGGTGTAAAAACCGGTCCCATGCTGGTTGCTAGTTATAGTGGATTGGGGCAACCAACATGGTGTGACATGGTTAGTATATAACCTTGTCACTTGAGCATGTGGTCAAGGATTCAATGCCTCACTGGTTTGTATGGATAAATACATGTTGGAAGAGTTCAGCCTGTTAAATAGATTTCAGTAGCTTGAGGTACCCACCAAAAGAAAATGGGTTGGGGCAAAAAAAAAAAAAAAGAGAGATTAAATTTGGGTATCTAAAATGAAGCTCAAACTCAATGAAAGCTCGGTCTGTTCAAGCTTTTGGTGGGTTTTTGCGGTCTATGTCTAGATTGAGTCTTGATCAGATCAGACTAAAAAAGTCTACTTTTAATTTGGACTCACAATTTAAAGCTCAAATCCTTCATTTCTTTAGGCAGATTTGGGCCAAGTCAGGCGATCCATTTTGCTACCTCTAGATGAGAATGAAATTGATTCATTAGCACATAGGGGTGAATTGGTATTTTCCTCGTTTGAGATGGGGTTGATGTTAGGCCCCTGTGTAATTTCATCATTTTCTGTTGTTGTAATTGTAGGCCCCTCTTGATCATTACCGGGTGCTGTTAACCTGAAAGCTTGTCATAGCATCAGTTGGTAATGAGAACATTTTCCCTCATGTGTGGACCTGTGGTTGACATTTTGTATTAATACCAATTTGCTTGACTTTTATTTTTCCATCCTTTGAAGTGGTTCCCATCATCCTTACTTGCACACACCTTTCTAGTGATATCTTTTGTCACATTTTATTTTTATTGATACTTTTAGGGTGTAGGGAAATCTATGAAGGGTTTTCTTTATTCACTATGTGTTATTTTTAGGTACTTAGTCACTTGTAAGGTTAAGGTGCTTTTTTATTTTAGCATTGAAGTGAAAATCACAGTGAGCAAATCTTCTGCATTTATAGCATAGGAGGTGAAGATAAGAAGATCACCCCATCCTGCATGAACACATTTATTTTTTTTCCATAACTTCAACCTTCACATTGGATTCTCTTGTCTCAGTGTGTGATATTTGTCTGAACTGTTACAGTCCTTGTGGGTCAGGGAGCATTCAAGCAGTGAGGCCCAACTAATTAACCTGTTTCTCTTTACTGGATATAAGGCAATTAAACCATGCAAACACCAAAGACAAGGTAATCTTGGATTAATTGGTCCATTGCTCTTTTCCTGTTTTTATTAATTTGCTTCTTACTTTGCTAATTCAAAAAGATTTCTGGTTTTAAAATGCAATTAGAAAGTTAAATCAGCTCTGTGGTATTGTTTACCTTGATATATGTTGTATTTCTCTATTTTCTCCTTTATCAAATTTTAATGTCATTTAGTATTTCTAAAATAGAAAGAGAAAATGTGAATAAATAATAAGCTCTATATTAATTTTTCATGTTGTTAACAGCAATTAGTGCACCAAATGTTTGTCAAGTTTTTACAAGTGTCAAGTCTCCTCCTTCAAGCTTGGGGCACTTGCTATTAGCAGATACCCTGGGCTTCTCCTTTGTTGGGAGTAAATCCTTCTTTTTGTTTTCTTTTGCGTTTTCTCGTTCCAAAAAAAAAAATACCACCGAGTTCATGCCATTTTCATACAAAGCTATTAGCTGCAGTGGAGAATGCTTCAGATTTTTCTTTGTCTCAACATGCATATCTAATTGCAACTTGTCCTGCAATATTAATTTTGCTGGACTCTGGATTATTCTTTTATTTGTAAATTTGTATAATTTTATCTTCCAATATGATCAATTGCCGTAGGCTAACCAAGATATCATGACTACAACCAAAAAGGCTCTATTGAGTTTACCAAAATAATGTGTTATTTTTTTAGACCAATTGTGTTATTATAAAAGATAAATAGTTTGATGATGGCCCAGCATATTTGTCTCCAAACCTGAAGGCCTAATGATTCCTCTACACGTTTCCATTTTGGTTGCTTTAAAATGGCTTGTCCCTTTAACTGCGGAATGGGAGATTGGGACCTGGGGCAGTTATTACCAATTCTAATGAGTGAACAAAACATTGGTTTTTTCTATGAATCAACAGCCATATTATTACTTCTTTTTTTTTCTTCTCCCTAATGAGTATCAAATTTTAAAGGCATTATATCATTTGGTTAGGGCAAATGGGCAGTATGTAGCACCAACTATCCCCATTGAGCAATGGTGATAATATTTCTTGAAATGATAAGATTCTCTGCCAATTACTAGAAATTTGCAATTGAAAATTCACTGTTAGTCACCTTGTTAATTAATTGAAAATATTTCATAACATGTGCTTGGAAGACACTTTTCATTTTCAAACTGAATTTATGAAGTTGATGGCACCTAGGTTATATTAGGAAGACTTTCTTGTAACTTTTAGGAGTTTCTTCGTTTGTGCTTGGAAGACACTTTTCATTTTCAAACTGAATTTATGAAGATGATGACTCTATGTTATATTAGGAAGACTTTCTTGTAAACTATAGGAATTATTCTCACGTTGTTGTTATACTCAATTACTCTGTTGTTTTTTTAGCTTGTATTTGTGTATGTTTAAATTTGGCTTGAAGAATGGTTCGACTTATGTAGTCTCAAAGCTATATCATCTAAAAGAATTTCTGCTGCTATGTGAGTGTGAGGATAATGTTTAATATGGCTACGAGGTATTTATGGCTAGAATTGAGAGATATGGGTTTCCATTCCTCACAATGGAATTCACTTGTTTACATTTGTATATTCTGATTTCAGAAATGGATCCTCTGATGTGCCTCAGAAGGTGTCTCCACGTGCTGTACGCCAACTCAAGCCTACTACTCTGGACATTGATTCTGCATCTTCTTTAAGTCAGGCTACTAAATCATCAAAAGAAAGAAGCCCCAAAGTCACTGACCGCAGATCACCCAGAAGCCCAGTTATTGAGGTAAAAATTCTTTTATAAATACTATATTCAGTGCAGATATTTTAACTGAAAGTGTTTGAACCAAAGTATCTGTTGGATAATCTTCACAATGAGAACCATGATCTCCTATTAGATAAGCTTTTTTTGTTTGATATTTTAGTAGCTTATGAAAGAAGCTATGCCAAAAGTGTTTCTAAATGCAATGTGGGACTGTTTCCTGGTTTCCTTTCAAAAGTACTAGCTTATGGGTGCTATTAATTATTTATCTTGAAGTTCATTTTAGGATGTAGATTCTCCTCCTACAAAAGCACTTTAGCCATTTAGTAATTGGATAATAAATGGACCTTTTTTAAATGATTCTACTCTTAAATATTTAAGTGTATTCAAGTCACGGATGTACAAGTCACAGTTTTCTTAGTCTCCTATCCTTTACAAGTGAGAAGGGAATCACGTTGCACATGCTTTAGCCAATTTTACTTTTTCTTGTTTTAATGTGTTGGGTTGAGGATTATCCGTATCAAGTTGATACACCTATCTCTTCTGATGTACAAAATTTACATATTTCCTCTTGAATGAAATTCCCCAATACGTGTTGAACTTCAAAAAAAATGTCATTGAGGAGAGTGAGTAGAATAAACTACTGGGCTGCAATATAACAACTTATCATTGGTTTTATATTTGTGTTTGGGCATCGTACATAATGACTTGTAAAATCCTTGTTTTTATATGTTTCAGAGCCTCTGAGGTATGAGGTATCTTGTGTCATTTTTCAATTTTCATTTTTTTCAATTTTGTTCTACTTGGGATTTGTTATCCAGGTTGATATGATGTGTTTTCTCAAATTTGTCACATTTTTGTAGTCTTGAAATTTGTAGATAATTATAAACCATTGTAATTTTATGTTGCTTTAGAGGAAGCGCCCTAGCAAAATATCTGAGTTGGAATCTCAAATTTCTCAACTCCAAAATGATTTGAAGAAGGTGAGGGACCAGTTTATCTTGTCCGAATCATGCAAGAAGCAAGCTCAGCAAGAAGCTGAGGAGTCCAAGGAGCAACTATTGGCCCTATCTGCAAAACTTGAAGAGTCACAAAAACAAGTTCTGGATCTTTGTGCTACTGGAGAAGCTCGTGTTCTTGAGCTCCAGAAAATTGTAGAAGAACGTGATATGGCATGCCGATCTGAGCTTGAGGCCTCCAAAAAGCAGCTCTCAGTTGAGTCTGCTTCCCTGGCATCTGCAGCGAATGAAATTCAGTTGCTCAAGGCGCAACTTGAATTGGTTGCTAATTGTGAGAGCGTGCAATCTCAACATGCAGAATCAGCAGACATGGAGCTACTAAACCTTAAGCAGAACTTGTCAGAAACTCTTTCTCTTGTGGACGCCTTGAAAAACCAAGTAAGGGATTGCAAAGAGTCTGAAGCTCAGGCCCAAGCATTGGTCAATGAAACTACGGTGCAACTTGAGGCCGCAAAAGGAACTGTTGAGTTCCTAAGGGCTGATGTTGCAAGAGCTGTTGATGGCTACAACTCCGTTGCTTTAGAGTTAGACCAGTCTAAAGCTCGGGTGAACTCACTAGAGGCACTTGTTAGCAAAATTGAGAAAGACCCCATCAATAATAAATGCATCCCTTCTGAAAATGTTGCAGATGACCATAAATCTGAGCACCAACCTGAAATATTGAAAGAGGGAGAGGATCCTAATCAGCTGGAAGCAGAAGTTGTTTCTTTGAAGTCCGAGGTTGAACAATTGAGATCTGCTATAGAGACTGCTGAGACTAAATACCAAGAGGAACAGATTCGAAGCATGGTGCAGATCAGGAATGCATATGAGTTAGTAGAGCAGATAAAATCTGAATCAGGTAAGAGGGAATGTGAGCTAGAGGCTGAGTTGAAAAAGAAGAAAGCTGATATTGAAGAGTTGAAGGCTAACCTAATGGACAAGGAAACTGAGTTGCAAGGCATTGTGGAGGAGAATGACAACTTGAACCTAAAGCTTGAAGAGAGCATGTCATCCAAAAATGAGCACAAACTCAAAAGGGAAATTAAAAGACTAGCAGAATGTGTGGCAGAACTGAAGGCGGATATGATGGACAAGGAGACAACACTGCAAAGCATATCTGAAGAGAACGAAATGCTGAAATCGGAAATCAACAACAGTGGCAAAGCGAGAGAGGAAGTTGCTGCTGAAGTAGAGGGAGCCAAGGCGGCAGAACACGAGGCTCTCATGAAACTTGGGATTGTGATGGAGGAAGCAGATAAGAGCAACAAGAAGGCTGCAAGAGTGGCCGAGCAGCTGGAAGCGGCACAAGCTGCAAACTTGGAAATGGAAGCTGAACTGAGAAGACTGAAGGTGCAGTCTGATCAGTGGAGGAAGGCTGCAGAGGCAGCTGCTGCTATGATTTCAACAGGGAACAACAATGGGAGGCTCACAGAGAGAACTGTGTCTTTGGATAACAACAACTATATGTGCTCACCCTATGCTGAAGACATGGATGATGATTTCCAGAGGAAGAAAAATGGCAACATGCTGAAGAAGATTGGAGTCTTGTGGAAGAAGCCTCAAAAATAGTTGTGATGATGTCTGATTTATGAAGTGTTCTGAAATTGTAGTCCAATAAATAGTGTGTTCATGTCATGTTTATTACTATGTCTTTTGCAATTGTCTGACCCCTACATTACCCTCTGCACTGCACTGTAAATCCTGCCCCTATCTGAAACTGTTTGTGAACTGTACTTGAAACATTGGCGTTTAATTATTGAATGAACTAAGCTCTTAACATAATTCTCCTCCACCCGGGAATATGTTTGGATTCTAGAAAAATGCTAATCAGTCTCTTAGGAACTGGTTAAGAAACTTAAAGTAAAAATATGTTTTTGAAAGACAAAAAATTATGTTATCCGTGATTTTTTTATGTTGTGTTATAATTTATGTAATAAATATTTTTTATTTATTTTTAATAAATGTCTTAAGGACACTAATTAATAAAATTCTTAATTTTATTGTTTATTTGGGAAATGAATATTAATGTGGTATTTGAATTCAATACTTACATTTGGTAAATGTTTCTATTTTCTTTTAAAGTAGTAAATAGTTTTTTGTTTTTTTACCTATAATAAAAAAATACCTTCCTAATAAGGACATTTTGTAATAGTGGTCATCCTGCTTGAATATAAGTCTTCCATAAAAGTTATCTGCTGACTGCTGATTTGTAAAAAGAAAAAAAAAATCGCTAACATGTTTTGTAATTTTTCAGTTTCCTCAAGATTAATCTCTCCTTATGCAGTCAGCCAAATGGTAGGGTAAAATAAATTTAATTATAGTTCTTTTTAGGTGTTATTTGTACTGTACATGATGAAAGTTTTATCCACTTTAATGATTAAGTTAAATTTTAATTTTAATTTTAATTAAAGATATTTAAAAGCACTTAAAAAACGATATATTTTTTTTCCTACTAATGAGACCTTTTTAACAATGTTTTTTTTTCTTCATACAAACCTAGGAAGGCTTATTTAAAGAATTCGAGTTCCTTTCACTGAGATCAATGCATGTTAATAATGTCTTTCAAATTTAACATCAGTATCACATACCATTTTCGGTTAGGTAAATGAAATGCGATATATTTTTTAATTAGATATAAAAAGAAAAACTGTGTCTTAGGTATAAAACAAAATAGGGGCTTGATTTTTTTTCTCATTTTTTTATTTTGAAAATGTTTTTTTATAATAATTTTACACTAAGTAATTAGTTTCTTATGCAAAATCAATTAAGTTTTGAAAAATGTTTTCAAAACAAGTATTTTTTCAGAAGGGATTCAACCCAATTGGTTGAGTAATGTGAATTATTATAAACTCTTTCATATTTGAGTTAGATTCCTACAAATAAAAAAAATAAGATTTTAAAAACTAAAAAAAAAGCAGTTGAGCAATGGTTTTTCATAGGTTAAATTATTTTATTGTTTATTTAATTTGTTATTTAGTTTCAATTTGATTCTTTAATTTTTAAAATCAATTCAATTTAATTCTATCATCTAAATTAAATTGAAGATGCTAGAAATATATCTTTTGTGACCGTTTAAAACTATTTAGTAAATCACTTCAAAATATAATTTCTTAATACCAATTGACTCAATTTAATAGGTATGACTAAATTGAATCAATTTTAAAAATAAGAGAACCTAATTGAATAAAAAAAATAAAAAACCAAATTAAATCTAAAATATAAATGAAATGAAAAAACTAATTTAACCTTTTTCATATTTTTTTTTTATTTTCATCTTGTCAATGTTTTTCTCCCCCTTCACCAACTATCTAAGCAAGCTTATTTAGTTGCATTCTGAAAACTAAAATCAATTTTTAAAAATAAGAATTAAACACACCCTTGGACCTAGGAGCCTGAGAAAATAAATTTAAAATGAAAAAAATCATATGTGATAGGAGTACGAATCCTGATCGGTGTGTGTATAGAGAAATCATTCTTGAAAGACAACAACGCACCTATGAGTGCTAGCAAATTCTTCGGAAGAGTTTAAAAATCTCAATAAACAACCTGAATACTCCTTTGCAATCATATACGAAAAAAAAATTAAAATGGAAAATGGCCTTTTAGTCTAAGAAAGAAGGCTTCACACGTTATTAAATTTAGTTAAGGTAACGGTTAGGGTTTGAGTGTGGCGTGGTAAGTAGTGTAGTAGCTGGTTCTTACATGCCCACTCCGTCCGGCTCAGAAGCTGCCATTGGTACTCGCCACACGCCACCATGGAGCCAGTCTCATTTCGCAACGCTATTTCATTTAACGAAATCGTTTTTTCTGACTTTGAATGGTTATTTATGTTTCAGCATAATGATCATTACCTGTTGTAGTGCAATTTCCTTCATTCCATTAATCAACACTCTTAAAAATTCATGCTATAATGTCTTTTTTCTTTCCAATTCACATAGAGGAATCATTCTTAAAAGGGTGTTTGGACTTTGGAATAGTATTCAGCTCCCCGCCAGAATTGGAGGAAATTCAAAAATTAGTGTTTTTTTTTTTTTAAAAGTAAATTATGTTTCACATGAGCATGCATAATATGATATTGCCAAAAGGATAAGATTTTCCTGCAATCAAAATATACTATTAGTTATAGATTTGTGAGCTTATAACAATTTGTCTGTATAATTTAGCTCAGTGTTCACTTGTAAGTTGTAACTATTATTGAGTAGTTGCTTTGAGCTGAAAATGCTTTTATATTTGTCCAAATTATCATTCATGTAGTCTACTTTAGTTGCCCACAGATGTTTACTTTTGAGTGGTGCAACCGGAAACAATTGGAATCTTATGTTTCAGGAGCCATTTTCATGTTTGAATCATCTTGTCTTTTAAAAATGTCATTTTAATATAAAACGACGACCATTGTATAGCAACTGCAGGACGTGCCCTTCCTCTTTATATAGTTACGTCTAACGTGATAACTGATAACACAAGAACTTTCATATCTAATAAAGCTTAATTTATTCAGTATTTCACACTTCAGAGAAAATATTGACACACAACAATGCAGTAGCTCCTCTGTTGTGTATTGCTTTTGCCAATTGAATCACTGTTTACTATCCAGTCTTCTGTATTAAACTAAAGGGTCCATTATCATAGGGTGAACTAATAATAGTTAATAGCTATGTACTGGCATTGTTTCCTTTGTCAGGAAAACACATGGTATGGGAGCTGCTCGCAAGTTGAATTCCCACCGAAGAAGGCAGAGGAAGGCTGACAAATCATACAAGAAATCACATCTTGGAAATGAATGGAAAAAGCCATTTGCTGGATCGTCTCATGCAAAAGGCATTGTTAGCCTAATAATATATACTTTTCTGTCGATGGCATGCATACCATTTTTACTTTGAAATTTTCCATAAGCTTTAACAAAAGATTTGTCTAAATTGATATCTTACACAGTGGGATTGAGACTAAGCAACCAAACTCTGCCATTAGAAAATGTGCTCGAGTACAATTAATAAAAAATGGAAAGAAGATTGCAGCTTTTGTGCCAAATGATGGTTGCTTGAACTATATTGAAGAAAATGTAAGTTTTGCTAAAAAAGGGAAGTGGAGGTATTGGGGTGAATTTTGTTTTTCTTTTTCCTTTCCGATTAAAAATTGATGCTTGTTATGGCTCGTGCAGGATGAAATGCTTATTGCTGGTTTTGGGCGAAAAGGGCATGCAGTTGGAGATATTCCTGGAGTCCGATTTAAGGTTGTGAAGGTATCTGGGGTGTCTCTTCTCGCCCTCTTCAAAGAGAAGAAGGAGAAGCCTAGGTCTTGAGTTATTGCTTTTAGGAGTCCCCATCTTTGGTTTTTTATGGTTTTCAATTGTAGGAATTGGGACAAGTAGAACATGGTTCTCTTCTCTTCATGGATCTAGAACCTTGCACATTTCAATCCTATGTGTGGACTTGTTAAAAGTCATGCTCATTTGTTGGTTTATTGATTGTTAATATTATGGAGAGTATGGCTTGTATATTAGTTTTCCACGAGATTGCTCTTTCTTCAATCACCTGCGGTTGGAACTTGGCATTAAAGAATGTAAAATCCATAACAAGGTTACAGAACTAAAGGGTTAATCTACTGTTGAACATTATAGGATTGTTGACTTCGGCTTGACAAACAAGGTCATTTGGCATGGACAGAAATTTTATGAAGTTCCTCTTCATCATTTAAAGTTTTTATGAAGATTTATTAGTTGATACAATATGAATATGTATTTGAAATATTACTCATGTTAGACCGACTCCCCTCGCATCAGTTGTAGAGATTTTATTCTCTTGAACCTAACTGGGGTCTCATCTCATTCCCACGTTTTATTGCTGTTTAGCGGGCGCTTTGCCCTCCTGCAAATTAAAATAAATAAAGTTCTTCACAGATCATAGATAATCTCACTGTAACCAAAAATTAAAATCTTACGTATTCCCATTATGATCTGTAATTTTTTATTTTTATTTTTTGCTTTATATTTCTTTCCTTACATCTAATTACTCACAAATTGCCTTGTGAGATATCTTTGCTGATAATGCTTTTACACATAATTTATGTAAGTTGATATCATAAGATTAGTTCCTATGTAGTGTAACATGTGAAACTCGGGTTCTAAAAAAACTCCTCACTCTAAATTTAATAATTTGATGTAATAATCATCTTACACTGGAGAATTTCAAAGACAAAATATCTTATTACTCTTCTCTTTGAGGATTCTCTGTCGTTTGTCTCGTTTTAAAAGGATTTATATTACTAAACTTAATTGGAAGAACCTATGTGTCTGCATGTGCTCATCTGATGAGTGACTCTCAAGTCTGAACAAGTGGCACATTTGTCTCGTCGCCGTAATTCAATTGTCAAGACAAGTGACATGTCCCTTGGCCCATAAGGTTCCAAATATTCCAATTATGTTACATGCTTCAACTTATTTTTGGGGTCGAAAATGACTTGCTTCAACTTAGAAGATCTCAAAATTCATGCCTGCACATACTTCAACTTATAATGAAAAACCTTTTTTGGTTTGAACCACTGCTTCATTTTCTGGAGTGTTATTTTTGGCTACGTAAGTATGTCGAAATTCCGTAACTCTGAAATGTATTGTACGTAATTCAAAGGAACAAAGCCAAGCATTTTCTTTAATTTGTTCCCCAACACTTCTTAGTCCTACATAAATATATATATCCAATTCCATTAAAAGCACACAAGGGTAATGTAAAGCATTATTTAAATTGTAAAGCCTTGTGAATACAAGATTAAGAAACTAAAAGTAAAGCACATAGATGGAATAATATACTATCATGTTTGTGCCATGTGCTTGTCAGATAAACAAGAGATAGTGCTAGTTGGAGACTTTGACCAACTGTACTTGCTCCACCTCGTTCTCATTTGAATCCCCAACCAAAGTAGGCCCAGTACTTGTTGCTCTTTGAGGTGAATGTGACGGTCAATTTAAAATATTGTTCATTGCTGACATAATTTAAAATATAGTCCCTTTAGTCCTATTATAATTTGTCATATCATAATCATAATCATCTAATTAAAGATCAACCCTAGGCCCATCTCCTGCCACCAATCCCTCTACCCTTAATTAAGGACAAAACTGTAATCTCATCTAAACTAGGAGGAAAAAACACTTCTTCAATTATGCTATACAGCTGCATATATCTATTTTCATACCCAAAGAGCGAATTCTCAAAGAGTGACAGCAAAACAAATCAGATTCTCCCTCTGACTCCATTGAATTTTTTATGCCGCAGAACCACGTCCTCTTAAAAAATTTCAAACTATGATGTAGTAATGTAAGCTCATTGTCATTGATTACTGAGGCAAATTGAAATTATTTTCAAACTTACAACTGACGTTTCCTCACGCCCAAATCCTAAGTTGGATATGGTCTGCCAAGTGCTAAAGAGGGACAAAATCCTTCCCGAAGTTGGCGCTCATGCTTCACTGAAATTTCTATTCTAAAATTCTAATCGCCTGATTCAGCTCCACTATCATATATCATATGATATAATGGTACACATTCACTACATTGGTAACAACTTTAATTTAATTTAATAATGCATTTCAATAATATATAGTAGTCAGTTGTCAGTACAAAAACATGTTCTAAGAATCTACCTGGTGAGAATAAGATGCAATCGTAGAAGAATAACTTGAAACCATCACACTAATTATAAATCCAAAGCTCCTGAAAATTTGATTCTAACTGTTCAGGCTCGATCAGGCTGCATTAAACCATGAAACATCACTCTCATTCTCTCTCTCTCTCTCTCATATGTCAAATAAGGAAATGATGATTTTGATTCTCTATATCTACTTCTCTCCAACTTCATTGACTTGGTTAGCAAACAACCTCTGAATTTCATTAGTCTATTCACCAATTAAAAAGATAGTAGTAGCGCAAAAAATTTGACAATTTAAGGGGCAAAAAAGAGAAAAACAAACAAGAAAAAAAAAAGGAAAGAAAAGATGATTCAAGGGAATCAACCAAACCCCTATAATTAACCCAGCACTCAAAAGGATATTGAAAGTCCTAATTAGACTAATAATATTTTTAATAAAAACATGAGAAAGGAAATAAAATTATCAGTAGTGCCTTGTGTTGTCTACATTAGGGGACTGTTGAGAAGTCCATGCCATGATGAATTGATGCCATTCCAACTAGCTCTTCCTGAGTCAAGTTCACCCATGTTTGTGTCAGCATTATTGAATTGCCATGGAAAACCCCACAACACCCTACTCTCACTACTTGGTTCCCTTCCATTGCAAATTTCTTGCTTCATGGTGGTGACTGTCACTGCCTGTGTGGATGCAACACTCATTTCTTGATCATTATAAGGCATCATCATCATCTCTCCACCACAAGAAGCATTTCCATTGTCCACCTCCCCCATGTCTCCATTCCCATATCCATAGTACAGATTCTGCTGCATATTACTACTTTGTGTTCCAAGGAACCCACTTCTGAGGGCATCCAAGAACCCTGGGTTTGTGGATGATGATGAGTGATGATGCATGCCAAGGATATTATCACATGGGGTGCTTGGGTGGTGGTTCCCCAACATTGAAAGATCATGCTCATCATACCCCAATTGCCCACATGACTGCTTTTGAAGCCTTGCCAATGCAAGAGTGAGGTCACTTGAGTCATAGGACAATGAAGGAAGGCCAATGAGAGAGTTAGGATTTGGTGTGAATGCTTGGTCTTGAACTCTCTTTGATGTTGAAGATGATGATGATGATGACCTTTTGTTCTTCCTGCACCCTCCTCCCACAGGGACATTCCTAAGTGTACCTCCTTTGGTCCAATATCTCCTGCAGGACTTGCAGAAATACCTTGGTTGGGAGAGGCTGTAATTATTGTAGTAGCAGAATTTGGTGTTGGTGGAGTCACATCTGGGACACTTCAGAGCCTGTTCTGGCTGAGGCCTTGGCTTCCTCTCTTGCTGTGCTTTTGAACATGCCAACATGTTCTCCAATGACTGGCTAGACATTTGCTGCAACAAACAATACATCCAAATTAACTAATTGATCACATGTGAAATGAAACATAGGAATTAACCAATTAATCCTCAACCCAATTCGAATATATATTTTTTTATTTGTGGAAATTAAAAACAATGTCAAGAAAATTTACAATAACTTATTAATTATATTTAACCAACTGAATTAGATTCCTTTTAACATCCCATTTGAGTGTATGCTTACAAGTTATATACATATAGAAATGAAAGGTTAATTTTAAGAATTAAAAAATTACAGTACATACATCAGGTATATATATACGTATAATTGAATTTCCAATTAACTCAAAGGGATTTGCCTTTACTTTCTACTTCGAGAGACAAATCAATTACATACCCCGGCTATATATAAGTATGAGTTTCATAGAAAACGCCATGAATAGTATAGTATATGGTTTAGAATAACGAGGGATGGACAGAAGTTTCCTATATAAAAATGTTAAATAATATAAAATCAATAATTCTGTGTGAATTAAGACCATTAATTTCCTTCTTCACTCATCCAAATTCATCTTAAGGAAGAATTAAAACCAAAACCAAGTATTAAAAAAGCCATGAAAGACAAAAGAAAAGACAAAATTAAGACACGTTGATATAAAACACAAAAAAAAGCACGCATGCATGTTATGATATATATCATGTATGCAATGATATTTACCTGGTGTTGTCCACTGGAAGGATCCATCCATACAAAGAAAATATGCAAACTCCTGAGGTAAGTGATGAGTTTAAGAACTTGAAAAGGAAAGCAAGAGTTTTTGCTTGTGTGTGTGATGTGTATGATAGTACTTGAGGGAAGGGAAAGAGGGTAGAGCAAAGTGTAGAAGAGAGAAGAGTATAGAGAGAGTTTAGGAAGTCATGCAAAGAAGTGAGGTAATGGTAATAGAAACCACAGGCGTAGGACTAGTTATATATAAAGCACCCCACACACAAGCAATCCCAAGAGAGAGAAAGAAGGGTAATGTGGTAATGATGGGTTTTGCCGTACAAGATGATGGATGAGGTTGGCTTGCACGCAGAGAAAGCATTAAGAAAATTCGAGTGCCTTCACTTCCCTACTTACCCAATTCTGTTCTGCAACGGTTTCATACGAACCAAAAAAAACACAAACAAAAAGAAACACAAAACACAAACACACCCTTCTCTCGTGGGTCCCCTCTCGCGTGGATGCAACTATTAGTGGACCCCACCTCACCAACGGTCCCCACACATCCACCACTCCCTCTCCATAATCCACTCCTCCTCAAAAAAAAAAAAAAAAATCAAAATCAATATCAACTGCTGTTGGGATTAGCGTGGATGGGGATTAGTCTTTCATAATCCGATGAACTAAATTTGAATCTCTATGAAATATTCACATTTAATATTTAATCTACTTTGAATAGAATTGACTCTAAGAAATAAAACATGTGAAAACAAAAACCAATCCAATACCAATGAGTGTTTAATTTAGTGAAAGATACTACTCTTCCACAACATGATAATCAAGATTCAAATTTTTACTAAAAAGACATTATTTATATTTAATGTTGAATTGTAAAAAACAATCCAATTCATCGTCCAAACTAAAATAAAAAGAGAAACCTCCTGCGATCTTTTGTCAACCCCCAGATACAAAACCTCGTCCACTCGCATCTTTCCATGTTTGTTTTTTTTTTAAAAAAATAAAATTAATCATTCCATTTTCCATGTAGTACCCAATTTGTATATTTAGAAAAAAAAAAGAGAATAAATAAATAAAAAATGTTGGAATGAAAAACAAGGATTTGGTATGTGTGTATGATGAGGTGGGACCGAGAGGAAGGAGATATTATTAATTGAAATTGATGGAAGGGAAGGATTGTCGTCGTTTGTTGAATGTCCAGGTGATGTGGACTTGTAATGATGTTGGGGACAGGCAAGGGGACACTAATGACAGTGACAGAGGATCTCCATTTTCATCTTCATCCTTCCTTCGTCTTTTTTGTGCATTCATTCTCGTGTGGACACTCACTCACTGTTTCCCCCATATCCCTTATTTACATCTTCCCCCCTCATATATACATATGTTAATACTAACATATATACCTACTTAATTAACATTTATCATCAAACCAAACATTGTAAATCAATCGACATAAAAATTATTTAACTTAATCAAAAGTTTTAGGTTTGAATTTTAAATATACAATCAATACTAATGAGAAAATTTTTATTGTTCTTAATAATCTCATTTAACTTAAATATGATTGTTTCTATTATAGTTTAGATAAGAAAAAAAAACTTAAGTAATATCTCGAAATTAAAATGTAATTAAAAAGAAAAAGTATATTGAAATGATGAGTCAAATTTTTTAACAAAAATAAATTATTAGTTGAATAAATATTTCGGTACAAATATGATGAGTTTAAAAACATATTGATACATGTATGGGACGGAATTAACACGTTGTGCCTGACTCAAGAGTCATTGGTTCATTCATTCACACCTAACAAGTACTACTGCTGTCACCATTCACTCACTCACTCACTCCATATTATTCATCAGTCAATTTTTGCTTTACCTGTTTTGGGGTCTCTTGGTTTGGCCCTTCAATTTTGGTGCTGGTGGTCCCTCTTCCTGATCCAGATCAATAATAATTTGAAACACAGTCACTGACTTGTCTTACTCAACTCCCACTTATTGGATGGATGCAATGCAATTCCTGCATGCCCTTTGTTTTCCCTGTCACTCTACACGCATTAGCATTATTTCCCATTATAATCACTTCAATATATCCACAACCAATATCTTTTTGCCAAAAATAATTAATATGACCATGCATAATCATCTCAACCCCCCCTCCCCACAAAATATCTTTAAGCATAGCTAACTAATGCTATGATGTCTTATCCCTCTTGTGCGTTAGTTAGAATATCTATCTAACTTGATTCTTAGACCAAATTCATTAATGGATACATTTTAATGGGATCATAACATGCAGTACAGAATTATGGTCATAATCACTATAATGACACGACTATTGCTCAATATAAATAAACACCTCAAGAAGTAAAAGCAAATAATTTCTGTGATTGTCGGTATAAAATAATTTATTTTAAAATAATTGCAATAAAAATCAACAAATTTATTATATATAATAATTTGTAATCAAATAATGATGTATATATTATTTATTTATAAAATAAAATTATAATTAAATTATATGTCCACCTTATTTTTTAGAAACTCTTTCATCTAAAATTTTACAAAGTTAATATAAATTTTATTTTAATTATTAAAAAAGATTAATTCATTTTAGCTGATATAATTAATTAAATTGACTCATAATTAAAATACATATCAAATCAAATAACAGTTGATTATGTTTAACTTCATATTCATTCATACTTTCATGCAAAATACATATTATACATATGTTAATTTAGCTTTATAGCTAATTAGAATTTTAGATATATATATATACAACTACATATGCCCAGTTATATATACATTTTTGTACTTTTTTTATATACACACATAGAGACTAGAGCATATCCTTGCAAATACAGCACGATTATGGTCAATTTCTTTTCCAACTGTATGTAATATAATTCAGCAAAACAACAGACTCAAAGATTCATCTGAACCGCCAAATATATAGGGAATGATTGTATGCTAGTTACTATTATTTGCTAATGCAGAACCGAATGATTAATTTCGTCTTCTTGTTTTCCTTAATCAATCTGCAGATTAATCAGATGTATTTCTTCACACTTGGCGTTTTGTCGCTTAGCTGTAGAAAAAAAAAACTACTTTCCTTTTTTCCACATCTGTATCTTTGGGCTCGTTCTTTACTCGAAAAATAATTAGAGAAAAGTTAAGAGTCATCATTGCATTTTATAAATTTTTAATCCCTAGTTTACATAAATCATGGGGTACACTATTTCTTTCTCTTTAGTTGCAATTAAGATGAACATGCAAACCATCGGAACTGATTGCTAACCTAACAAATCATAGCTATTATGTCTATCCCGGGAAAATAGTTAAAAGAAGAAACAAATATTGCATGTGATAGATAGCTAGGTAGGTATATATGACCAAAAATTCAACTAAACTACACATATCATTGTTTTAAACTGAGGACACAATTTCGTCGAGTTTCTTGCTATTGAGAGAAATATTATTATTGTGATCATAATTATGATTGCAATTCAATCACAGACACTAAAAAACTTTGATGTTATAGTTGAAATCGCTGTTGCACGCATATCATTTTTTAAAACCTTGCTACATATCATAGGGCATTTAAGTATCTATGAATTCTTCCCACTCGAATGAAAAAAGTAGAACTATGTCATGCTAGCTAGTACGTTCTATACCGTATGATCTGTTCCTAAATTGGGTGTTATGCCTCCATAGCCATTCGTATCAGATTCTTAAGAGTGCCTAGCGGGAAAATATATAGTATAATACTAACTATGATTCATAGTGTCATTATCGTTTTGGAGTACTTGTGGAAAAAAAATAGCAAACAATGATTGATCCCACTTTGACATCCTTTGGATCCCTTGGAAATTTTAGCTTTGAGTGCACCCTATGTAACCTTAAGTCCCTGGCTAGCTAGTATTCAAAGTAACCATAGATTGAAAGGAGAAAAAAAACAATAGTATAATGTTATCATGTGGTGATTGAAATGAACATGTGTGTGAGGATTAATGGCTGATGTTTAGGATATTTATTTAAATTAAATAATAGTCGATCAAAGATTGGAGGATGCGAAAATATGTGGTGGGCCATGGATTGTAGGTGGGGTCATGAGGCATGAACATCTTAGGGATCAGTCATGTTTGGTTGACTGGTCAAATTTATATCAGTCAAAGGAAACACTGAGAACAAAAAAAAAAAAAAAGTAAAAGTAAGTGATGGGAAACTGTGCCCAACACCCCTAGGCACACAACACATACGGTGATGTTGTTTGTATTAGCATTTCTGTGAAGAAAAGAATCTGGTGTTCCCACTTCTTTCTTCCGCGCAGAATCTTTGTCTCTATGGTTGAGGTTGATATGTCTTCTAATTTTGTGTGCTGGTTGGAGTTTAATAATCATAAATCATTCTAATAATTAACAAGTAAGGTGTGATGGGTTTGGATATAAACTTAAATATACTTTTTAATTTATTATTTATTTATTTTTATTATATGATATATTTAATGAAATATATTAAAAGAATTTTTTTAACAATATCAGATAATAAAATAAAAAATTATATAATAAACTGAAAAAATATTATAAATATAAAAATATATTTAAGTAAAAAATATATAACATAAATAAATAAATAAAAAGGGTGATTTGAAAGAATGGAAACTGTGGATCGTACAGCCAAAGGCGTGTGGAATAATTTTGTAGCATACAATTTAATTTCATTGGATTGGCCAATGAACATAAAAAGGCAAAAATGTTAACCACAAATCACAACTCGTTCTTAGTTTGGAACGACTTGAAGATAATAATAATCATGATACACTATTAGTCATCGATGTTAAAAGTCGATAATTTGCATAGCTATCACTTTTTAGTTACGCATTCCGGGCATCCCTTGTTGCTGATAATTTTACACACTGAGGTTCTGTTTTGTTTGTTGGGGGAAAATTAACAGTACTAGTGTCTAGTGTTAGGTTTGTTGATGTTTAGTATAATAGGCACTCGCCTAGTCTCAATTGAATCATCTTAAAATATCATAAATCGACACAGTTGTTCAAAGATTTGGAATTCAGTTTCGTCCTCTTTATGAATACAGGTGTTATATCTTCTGATGCCACATAATTTGGATTAGTGAACAACTATTTTTAGAAAAAATCTTTGTCATTTAGGGACTAGTTAAATAGTTATAACACAAAATTATTTACAGTTTAAGTATTACGTAGTAATTTTTTAAGTAGGTTCTCTACTGACAATTTCAAAGTATCATGAGGGTTTTGTTAGGTAATAGTATTATCTCCCTCCCATAATTAATTATTGATGTTTTAGAAATTTAGCGCTTAATCAATGCTTTTGTCTCAATTGTATTTTTATTTAATATCCCATTTCTAGTGGTGTAACATAAAAAATTAACATCCTCTAAAAAAACATAAAAAATTAAGATACTACATCAAATAACATTTTAGTCCAAATATATTAGTAGTAATATAATATATCAATTAAATATTACTAGTCCAAATATATTGAGCATGTTTCCCCTGTTCTATCACTTTATTGCATACAAAGTTTGGAATAATCTTAAGAACTGATAACGGAAAAACTGAGTTCCGTTTCCAAAGTTTTGTTAAAGAGGGAAGAATATTTGAAATTTACTTTAAGTCATTGCACCCCATTTTCGGAAAGACAGCGCATGTTGGAGATCGTACATGATATTTTTTGTTTTGCACAAAATGGCAAAGAAAAATTCTAGAAATTCTACATATATCAAACTTTGTTTATTAATTAAAAACGATTTTTGTTTCCTAAATATCATATGGAAGCATTTTTTTTTAATTACATCAGACCCGTTCTTGATAATAGTAAAATTAATTAAAAACAATCTGCACAAAAATATAACCATTGTGGGAGCTGTTAGACCGTATATTAAAAGATTACATTGTCAATTAATCTATAATATATATATATATATTTTACGTAGCATCCAATCAAGAGACAATATTAACTTAATTGTGAATAAACATGGAACTGACGTGTAACTATATTTGGCATATGTTAGCTTCACAGCATATGTAATGCAGGTAATGCTTTGCTACCCATCGTCTCACGAGTTTTAGTTAATTTTTTAATCATGACTTGGTTTAGTGATCATTACAATATATAATCCCTGCTTTTTCCCTTGAAGTTCAAGGGAAATTAGTTGTTAAAAATAGAGTCCTCCACTTGAATAAAATTCTTAATCGGTGAAGACAGAGTCCTCAACTTTAATAAAATTCATAATAAATATTTTATGAAATAATTAATGTTCCCGCTAAGTTTTGATGAGATCAGACTGAGTTATCTAGTTCTCTCTATCTGAGTGATGTGGAAATGAGAATAAATACATGTAAAAAGAACTCTCACGAGCAAGTTAGTGGTGCTATGGTATGATATTTATGTATTTACTACTAGGATAAGATAAATGTACTAGGGGATCTCCTCTGGGTCTCTATATAGATGTTTGATATTGAGATAGTTACATGATGTTCAAAATCACGTTGGTAAATTATTCTTCTTTGTAACGTAATCAAGTTCATAGGTGACTGTTTGATGAGGACAAGGGATCCCGCGAGTTGAGTATGTGTCAAGTTTTTCGGACGGTGTGATAGAGTTAGTTTTGATTTTCTGATTTTCACATTCGAATGAATTCATTCTTGTTAACGTAATTAACAAAAGTATATAAAATCCAATTTAATGAATTTTATATAAATAATTATCAATTTTTACATTTTTTAAATTATTTCTTTAAAACGAGAGTAAACAACATCAAAGAAATCAAATTATAATTCATCTCGATTTTATGAGAGAAGAAAATGAGAATTTTATAGTTGTCAATGAATGAAAAACTTATTATTTGCATAGTTTAAACTTTTTTTTTTATTTACCAAAAACATTCATTTTACTTGCATTGCTTTCTTGTATCCTACATGTTTCTACGCCACGCGACGGTTGGCCAGTAGCGCGAGTTACTACGGAGGCCACTATATGTGTGTTGGTTAACTGTTGGAAGGTAGCAACTGTTGAAATAAAAACTATAAATTATTATTTTTCACAAAATGGCCATAAAAATATGTATCCGCTCAGTTTAAGATTAAACCAAAAACACATAATGTTTATTGAGAAAAAAAAATCATACAATCGTTGAATCATAATTTATTATATCTGATAAATTTATTTATTTTTAAAATAATTTATATGTATCATTGTATGGACATTAAATACGTTTTTTTTTATAATAACGTTGTGTCTGAACTAAGAATAAGAATAGTGTGTTTGAAACCAAATAGGAGGGAGAGAGTAGTAAAAGATCGCGGCGAGGTGTAAGCTAAAAACAAAAGAAAGATCGGCGAGGAAAGTGATTATGTTATGGTTATGGTCGGTGTAAGGTGGGACCTTACGAGGATGGCAGGTGTCTGGTTTGAACACGTGGCATGGGAAATGCGGCTTGTGACTTGTGAGACGAATATTGCAGTTTACGAGGAAGGAAAGAAAGAACAGTGGAGTGGTGTGCAGAGTGAGTAGATAGATAGCAATGTGCATTATAGAATAAGAGAGAGAGTCACACACACTCTAATAACCTTGGACCCTTCGTGCCCTGTTAGTGGGCCCCCACTAACTTCTCCTCTCTTGTCAAGCAAAGAATCCCAATTTCGCAATCCAATTCCAACAACCCTAGTTACATAGGGTGACGTCCTTCTCATCCTAACTCAATAAACTTTCCCATTATTTTTTTTTCTTTTTTCAGTTTTACCGATCTATTTAAATTTGGGTCAGATAGAATAAATAGTATTGATAAAATTACACTCAGTGGGTAAATCAACATTAATTTTTTGTCTCAAATTGAAGTCTAAATACGTAAGTTCATTAAATAATGGAAAAATGGAAAGAATTTGGTTATATATAATAGTCTTATTATCTGATTAAGCGGCTGAGAACTTCTATAATTTAGATTGTATATATTTACTTATTTTTTAGTTTCAGTATATTAAAAAGTTAAAATACATGTATATACAATGAATAAATATTTGGGTTGTGTTGGATTCTTGATAAAAATAATTTTTTTATTAGATTTTACTTATTTTTTTTATTGAATTTTGAATTAGTCAATTTTTTTTGGAGGTTTAACAAAAAATAATAATAATAAATATACACAAAATTGTGCTGCAATAATATTTTAACAAATAAAGAAATATGTAAAGTTTTCTGAAAAAGAAATAGCATATTATCCGATTGCATTGAAAATGAGTGAAGGAAGGTGGTTTGTGACAGGGTATGAAATGTCACGTGGATAGAATGATGGAGGGTACACGAAGCACGACGGAATGAATTAGAATAGAGGGTTCAGTTTCGGTGGCATCCCAATCCCTAGAGTGGGAACTGAAATGATGAAGCTTATTGAAGGGGGAATGAATCAATGTTCGAGTACGTGGAATAGGGAGATAGAAATGAAAGTCAAGGAAACAGAATATATGTCGTTATGATGGCACAGTTAGGAGATATAAAATTGATTAGTTGATTAAAATCAAAAACATGAAAAGAAAAGTTACACATTTGATTCCTCTTGATGATAAAAATCTAACATATTAATAAATAAAAAATAGGGTTCATTGTTTTGATCCCACTATTTCTTGCTAATTACTTCCAAGCTACGTACCACGACGAAACGGCTACTCCTTTGTTAAGGCAGCCATAATTCCCAACGTGATAAATGAAAGTGGATACAAAAAATGTGGGTTTCATGCCAGAGAAGTTTCATCTCAAATTGATCTAAAAGAGAGGATCAACATGTTTGTTTTGCTAGTAAGTTTGTTGCCGCATATGTTCCAAGAGGAATCTAACGAATGAACGCAAAAATAAGGAAGGAAATGTTTTGGTCAGATTCCATTGTCAAACATGCACTTAATATACAAGAAAACATGCAAAGAAAGGGATTAAGACCCTTGTCTTTCTCATCTTAATTGCATTCATTGTTTCCATACATTTGCATTTGATAATGATGAGAGTGCCTATTTTAATACGAGAAAAGAAAGACTTGCATTTTTAGGAGTGAAACTTAAAAGATATTTTAGTAATATATTTTGTAATAGAAGTTAACATACTTTCACTAAAAATTAAAAGAAAAAAAAACAAAGTCACATTTATTCAAAATTGACAAGTAGTGTAATTTTTAACGTAAGAGGAGAAAATAATATAATATTCACATCTTTCCGGACAAGATACTAACTTATTCTTTTTTATATATATATTTTTTATAAATCAACATGTGAGATATTCTTAAATATGTATTATTTGACATAGATGGTAAAGCTTTAATAATTTTTTATATATAATAATACTTATAAAGGAATCTTATATGCGTCTTAATCTTCAGTTGCAACCCATCGAATTTGCGAACTAAACTTTAAAGTGTGCACTGTTATTTTATACTCCTCTTAAGTCTTAAGATTGATTTTAAATATCTAAAAGTGATAATATTTGATTAAAAATATAACAATATTTATGGTTTAACAAAATATTTATTTTCAACAAAACCTTAATAAATTAAGTTAAATAAAATAAACCTTAATAAAAGGCTATGTTAATATATATGTTTTCCTTTATACTATTATTATTACTTTGGATATTTATGGCCTCTCGATCACAGAGCACCAAATTTGCTTATCCAAAGTGGAAGTGGAGAGGGTTAAGGAAAGAAACCAAAAAGATCAACTCTTCATAATTAAGTATTCGTTTCCCAATCCATTTGGTCTGATTAAAGCTAGCCGCAAATCCAACAATTACATGCACCAATAGTTTCCTCGTGGCATAATATAGAATTGGATTATTGATACGAACAAATTATATATAGGTGAAGGGTCTTTATAAAAATGAATTTTGCATGTATCTGTCGGTCCAAGGTATTGTCTAGTGTTTTTGTTTTTAATGGGTTGGGTTGGTTTGTTCGCGCCACAGTTCAAATATTGTGAGCCAAGCATGCGTGTGTTGTCAATTTGGTAATAGTTTATAGGAGGATATTTGGAAAAGGAATAGGGAATGTCTATCAAAATACATACACGTATCTTTATCAACTCATTTGCAAAATCTTGATTCCGATTTTTCTGAATGCTCCACTTTGTTTGTTCCGTGATATTTTAAAACATAATATATGGACCTATATTCTAATTAAGATCACGTTTGAGCTGTTACTCATTGCTGATTTGAACTTTTCTTTTGTAATAATTTAGTTAAGGGCATGTACAAATATTTTATTTTATTTTTTAAAGAAAAGACTCGCGAGCATTTACTCAAAATGTGTGTTTTACACTATCCATGTTTTTGGGTACTACGAAGGAAAAGAAAGAAATCAAGAGAATGAAGGGAGCAAAATACAGAAAATGAAAGATAAACCATTATGTTTATTTAGAAGTTACTAATTTACACACAAAAAAATTAATTAAATTAAAATAATTAATAATAATATAAGTTTATATACTATTCTTCTTTTTTAGAAAACTAACAAAATTAATTTAATTATTTGTACTTCCCTCATCACTCCCGAAATATTCCAATATGGGATAACTCAGAAGTACACAAATAAAAAAAAAGGGCTAATTATAAGCCTTTCCATTATCCTTTTCCCTAATAATCTCTCAAACATATCAAGAGTGAACGAACATTCATAAATATAAAATTTAAATTATATAAATATATAATAATTAATTACTTGATTAATTTTTTAAAATTTATTTTTTTTTGCATTATATTTGACCCAGAGAGAGATAAAAAATCAAACTGAACTTAAGAAAATTTTAATTAATGAAAAAATAAGAGATTAAAATCTTTACAAAATTGACTTCTACTTTATTGTCAGGACTTAGGACGTATGTTTTCTATTTCGTCGGCTTCTGGTGTCCATTGTGACAAGAAGCCCATATTAACGTTGTATTATTGGGATACTTCATGAACAATGCATTCATTGGGCTTTTTGCTAGACTGAAGAGTAATGGGCCTTATTTGCTAAGTAAACCCCTTTTTGTTTCTTTTACGAAAAACCCTCCACAAAAACATGTTTTCATTTCAAAATGGGGCACGGGTTCATTTTCTTTGTGTGTAAAAATTTGACACATGGCAAAAATATTTTTGCTAGTGAAAACGTATTTCTATTGCGTGTATCTTTTATTTCTCTCTTCTGTATTTCTCTTCGGAGGTTATGGAGACAGAGTCACAGGGTACCCGGTAAACAGGTACTAGTCAGTAGTGTATATGGGCAAAGAATAGGAAGTCTTCGAATTGGGTTAACAAGCAAACTAAACGTACTTCGCAATTCGCACTCTGCGAAACCCAAACACTGTCTCCGTCTTGATGGCTGCGTCGCGAATCGTGGCCCATCCTCCGCCCTATCTCCACCGTCAATCTCCGCCATCAGACGCCGCGCCTTCCCTCAACCTCACACTCCTCCCAAAACGGTACCGTAACCTCGGCATTTGCGCTTCCCTTCGCGGCGATAAGCCCCACTCCGTCGAACTGCGAGCCACCACCTCCGACGTCGTCGTTTCCCGAGATCTTCTCTCTCTTCCGCGTACCTATATATACACACGCTTTCCCCTTTTTCTTAGCCATTGCTATTATTGGTGATGCTTTTTGCGATTTAATTTTCAGGGCCTTTGTCTTCGACTCAGTTATCTGCTTCAGTTTCCGATGGCTCTTGCCTTCGTGTTGCATATCAGGTGTTTGATTGCTGCATTGCATGTAGTCTTTTTCTCTTCCCATGCATTTGATTTGATCGCTGGAATGAAATTTTATTTATTTTTATCACAAACTAGCAATTCTTACATAAAGCACTTTCTATATAAGCACAATTATTGAAATAATAATAATAATAATAATAATGATAAAATAGATAACAGATCTTGTTTGAAAAATTGTTTGGATACTAACTTGAGCTTTTTTTATTAGCGGTGCCGGTGCTCATGCGAGAATTACTTCATAGTTTATACTCATTTTGTTTTTTCGTCTTACCAGTGTACATTTCTACATAGCTAATCTTAGAAATCACTTTAGATCAATGTTATCAATGGCGGATGGCCCAAAATTCCGCCAAGTAAACACCCCATTGCAGCCTATGGCACCACCATAGCGGGTCTCCCTTCACATATTGCCTATGGCAGTTGGCAAAAAATCAACCACGCCATTCCGCCATAGCAGCCATGGCGCCACCATTTAACAAACCACTTTAGATATGTTTTCTTAAAGTTATTATTACAAAATGTTTGCAATCTTAACATATACGGCGATTTGATAGCTAAATACTGCATTTTTCAGGGGGTTCATGGTGCTTATAGTGAATCAGCAGCACAGAAGGCCTACCCAAATTGTGAAGCTGTGCCTTGTGAACAATTTGAAACCGCATTTGATGTGAAGTTTTGTTACCCTTCCCTCTTTACTACTATTAGTAATATGTTACTTCCTCTAGTCCTTTTTATACAAATCAAATTAGAAGTTTGGCTTGGTTCTTTTTATAAGAATCAGTCTAGAATGTCTCTTGCATTAATTTAATAGTAAGTGGAATACATTAATGTCTTAAGTTCTTTGAGAGTCTTTTTATATAGAAAGCATTTTAGGAAACTTATTTTGATTATTCACATGCATAGTCAATAAAAATTAAAGCAATAAATATATTAGTGATGAAAAAGATTAAAGGAATTAAAACTAATAAAAATATTTGACAAAAGAATTAAAGTATGTCTCATTAACTGTTATGGTGCCATAACGCTATAACGTGGCATTTTTGGACCCTTTTGTCATTCACCACCTGTTATTTGTTGTTATATGGTGCTGTCAGCCATAACCTCAATGGCGCCTGCCATGCCACAGCGCCAGGGCGCCCATGGTGGAACTCCCCCCTTTTTCGTTTTGTTTTTAAAATCTCTTTTAAGGGTTAACTTCATACTTAAAACATATCAGGCCCCCATTTCATTACTTGTATTTGCTCCTTCTCTCGTGAAAGCGTGAAACCTAGGGTTTCACATGTCTTCTCTCTTGTGAACCTCTTGAGCTTTGGCAAGCTTTTCCAATGAACAAATCTGGCAACCTATAACTTCTTCCTTCCACTTCTTTCTTTTTCCCTGTTTATTCTTCACCTGTTCATTTCTTCAGATGTTCCTCATCTCTTTTTCTCTCTTCTTTTTTTTCTTAGTGTGGCTGTTCTTGTTCTTCATCTCTTCTATATTTTTGTGCTCTGTTTTTTCAAAGTTTCAGAATTTAGTTCTGTTTTTTAGAATTTCAGAATCATGTTCTATGTTTTTTTTAAAACCTATAATGTTCCCAATTCTTTTTCACTTAAAGGACAATTTGAAGCACCCTAAATCAAATTCTTTCAAGACTTGTGATGTTTTCTTGGATTTTAGTCTATAGTTCTGTTGTTTTAAATTTATTTATGCTTTTTTTTTTGTATAGTTTTTACACATAATATGTACTTTTTTTTTGTCTGCAGTATGTATATGGCAGTTTTTTGGCTCACTGCTACAGGCCACCACCCACTATTTAACCTTGATAAATTTAATGCTACTAACTAAATTAACTAATTTCCTTAGCCCTATTGAATTAGTTAATTGGGCCTTATAAAAAGGACTGGAGGGAGTATCTCTTTCTAAGTTTCTTTATTGGTTTCCCTTGTTTCTTTGTGGACTTTCATGTTAATCTTGATTAGTTTATGTTGTACTTGTTCATGTCTTGAGAAATTTTACTCTGATTTTTTGCCTTACTGCTATAACTACTTAAAAATTATGTTCTAGTTCTTAGCTTTTAGTCTTGTTTTCTTGTCGCGGTTACCTTTTTCCATGAGGGTTAATTCTAACTGTCTCTAATCTCTTTATTTTTCTCATTTTGGGTTTTCCATGATAGGCTGTTGAAAGGTGGCTTGTGGACAGAGCAGTTTTGCCAATTGAGAATTCTTTAGGAGGGAGCATCCACAGAAATTATGACCTTTTACTCCGGCACAGTTTACATATAGTAGGAGAAGTAAATTTTGCAGTTTGTCACTGTTTGATGGCCAACCATGGTGTTAAACGTGAGGATTTAAAACGGGTTCTAAGTCATCCACAGGTGTGATTCTAACATTTTAGGCCTTACCTTCTCCCAATCACAAACATATCCCTGACTGACACTTTTTCAGGCTCTTGCTCAATGTGAGAACACACTGACGAAATTTGGATTGGTGCGAGAAGCAGTTGACGATACTGCTGGCGCTGCTAAGGTAAGTGTAGAATTATTGAAAGCTATTTAGGTGGTATTAGGTGTTTCTGTTGATTGATGGTCGTGCTTAAATTTTTGTGATACAATATTTACTTCTGGTCATGATCATTGGAACCATACCCACTTTTTTTAGGTTGAGAAACATGCTTCTTTCCTTTACATTTCAGAGCATTTTATATATTTAGTTTATGTAAGTAGGTCATCCTTGGTCAGATTCTGATTTGCTTGGTAAATTAGCATATTCTTATCATCTGAAAGACATGATTAAATATTGTGCCTTGGGTTATAGGGTTGAAATTCACATTTTACTGCTACTGTTGACTTGTTTATCAGTATCACTCAACCTAACATAGTTACAAATTATAGCATGTCGCCTACCACAAACTACAAGATGCAGGAGCAGTTGCTAGTTCTGCTGCAGCAAAGATCTATGGCTTGAATATACTTGATCAAGACATTCAGGTCTGGGTCCATGTTGTCAGTGTTTACTTGTGTGGTTGACAGTTCTAGTTCATGGTAGATTTGATCACTGATGGATTTACATTTGCAGGATGACAGTGATAATGTCACCCGATTTTTAATGTTAGCACGAGAACCTATAATTCCAGGCACTGATAGGCGATTTAAGGTACTCAGCTAGAATAAATAGCGGGAATTATTGGATAGAACACATCACATGTCTCCCAACTCCCCTGTTGATTGGATTTATGCTTATCAATATTGAATATTGCCATTGATTGTGGTGTGGATTTCTCAGACCAGCATAGTCTTTTCTTTAGAAGAGGGTCCTGGTATACTTTTCAAAGCCCTTGCTGTTTTTGCTTTGCGTCAGATTAACCTTACAAAGGTTTGTTGTCTTTCTTGGCATCACCTGTTATATCTTTTGAGGAAGTTACATTGCAAGCATGCTTTTTAGGCATTCTTTGTTACATAATTTATTTGTTTCTCCAACCGATTGAAAGTCGTCCTTTGCGTAACCAACCTCTACGAGCATCAGATGATAGCAACAATTCCAAGTATAATTACTAAAAGTCATAGCTCCTGATCTTTTACTGAACTCTGATACAGTCATCATTATTGATCATTTAAACTTAGCAGTTAAAACTTAAAAACTTAAAATCATTATTCATATTGTGTCTACAAAAGGTTATATTGATAATGATTATTGTGCTGATCTGATCATAATTATTATCTTATACAGGTACTTTGATTATCTTTTCTATGTTGATTTTGAAACATCAATGGCTGATCAGAGTGCACAAAATGCCCTAAGGCATCTAAAGGTGTGCTTTAATTTAATCCTTCAAAGCATATTGAGAGTATTAATTGTGAGTAGACATTCTTAAAACTGATACACTATACAGGAATTTGCTACATTCTTGCGTGTGCTAGGGAGCTATCCTGTGGACACTAGCTCGATGTAAATAATCTCCAAAAGAGGTGAGTGTTATTTATCCGAATAATTTCCTTGGAGATTTAGCTTAGCAAGTTTACTGAATGTAAATGACCTCCAGTTTTGAAACTTTGGTACTATATCTTGATTGTTATTGCAAACTGCGTGGAGCTTTATCCACCGTTGCTCTTATGAATGAGATAGCCTAGTCTTTTCTTGATGCTGTGTCAAATCATCTAATTTGATGGGAAGTGGGAACAGCTAATCATTGCAGTTTGAAGTGTTGTGCATGAACTTCATCAATTCTGTCGTATTGGTTTTCTTGTGTATGAGTTTACCAAAATCATACTACATGGTTATCGTTTAAAAATGGTTCAGTGTCTCCATTCCTTGTCCCAGGAATCCCTGATTCCTTGTTGCTTCTGCTGGTATTCCATTAATCTCTGTTTTCTTGGTTTGCTAACGACTCTGCATCCTCCCTCTCCTCCCCTTCCTAGAAAAAGAAAAGAAAAGTGAGAAGATCTTCAATGTAAATAATAACAACTTTGCTTTCCTGATAGATGTTTGTCATTGCTAAAATTGATTTAGTGACGTGATGTTGCTATTGGATCATTGCTTTTGTTGGGAATAACCGAATAAAATTGTATCCCTTATGTTAGCCTTTTATTTTGTAGCTATTCTTTTTTACGCTTTTGCTGTATGCTTTTGTTGTTGCAGGACTCCCAAATATAATTACAGTTGTGTGGAGCACAGTTCTTCCGGTGGTCAAATCATGCTGATGGAAATAGAGTTTGCATTGCTTCAATACAAGATATATACAGAAAATAGTATCAAATGTACAAGCTTCTTTAAATTTTGATGGGCCTCCCCTGCCGTTAAATTTATGTTCTCACAACTAGCATACAATGAATCAACAACTTTTTTTATTTTATTATTACTCACATGTTAGTTCAAATATCTATTTTCATTGCCCTTACTACCAATTCTCCCTATGATGTTTCCATATGTTCAACCTAAGTGTGACACCTCCATGAGGACACAGTATTCGGATTGTCCTTGAACAAAACGAGATACAATTGTATCTAAAAGCATCGTAGTGATTGACCCATTTGGGTTATTTTTACGAACTTTTTTTTATCAAAATGGGTTCAGTTTAAAACAAATTACTGGCATGAATCTATTTTTTTACTCAGAAAAAGATAAAACAGTTATTGACTTGTTTCACTGTCTCGTATTTTTTTGACTGAAAAAATTGGGATATACTTCCATGTAAACCAACAATTTGCAATTGTTGATTCAAGAACAACAATCTTGTCATGTCCCATTGATGCAGAAACAACAAATTTATTTTGCTGGTCATCATGTGTTGTCTCCTCACAGTCAAGTACATGTTTAGAAGTTTTTACAGTTCTTATTTGAAACATTGCTTTTAAAAATTTTGTACGTGGAACATTATTATGGTGTTAATTGAGTTATAAGTGATTTTAGTATGTGTAGTTAAGAAAATTCACTTTTTAAAATTTGAAATTTATTTTCACTACTAAAATAATTTTTTTGTTCGTAAGACTTGACAACACATTCTGATGTAAGATAAAGCATGACACGACATTGTTGTAGTTGATAACACAAATAGAAATCATCTGCACGCGTCTCTATTTTTAGTAAACATGTAATGGAAATGAAAGACGACATGTCCTTGTCGCAAAATTAGCATTACTTAGTTGTAGTATTTCACGCAAATTTTATTTCTTTCCACTATATTGAAGTTAATGTAATGTTTGAATTCGTATCCATTACGAAATGAAACCGTATAATTATTATTTTATGTTCATGGTTTACCTTAATCAAGAAATTCGTTAAATTAAAATGATAACAGTGGGAGGAGAAAATAAATTTGTTGGTAAATAAAGAAAGTATAGAAAGATAAAAAAAAAAACAAAAGAGAGTAAATAAATAATAAATAAAAAACTCCCCATCTATCAACTTATTACATTTTTACTTTTTTTCATATTCTTCTTTTTCAACTCACATATAATATTAGTTAGGATTTTTCGATCTCGCAGTTTAATCTAAAGAGAGAATGACAAATATATATATATATATATATATATATATATATATATATATATCTTTTGTTTTATTGGTAATATCATAATTATGATATTTAATTATCAAGTGAAATTTGAAAGTATATTTCAGTCCTTTGAATTAATTATAGAACTAATCTTTAGTTATAGATTGAGGTTTACTCATATTCATAATTTTTTGTTCCTAAGCAATGACGTGTTTTGCAAAAAATTGAACTCATATTTTCTCTATAAATATAAGTGGTTTATTTTATCCTCCCACTGTTATCATTTTTGTAATTTTATATGAACCTAGTTTTAGTTGTTTGCTTCAATTTGGAATCACATTCATACTATTTTGACAAATTTGGAATCAATTTGGAATTAAGTAATTTAAAAATAAGATTTTAACGTTAACACTGATATTTTGATGAATTAACATTAAATTAAAATTATAAACCAAAATAACTTAAAATATACAAAATGTTCAGTCAAAAACAAAATGTTTTCAAATACAAGAAAATTATATACATCGTCCAAATATGATAATATAAAATGTCTAAAGAAACTATGGCTGATCCGTGCGCCGCCTACGTCGAGACCTCACATACACATTGCCTTCTTCTGTGACACCCCTGACAATCCTGATGCATTCTTCCATGACCTCGTGTGTCTCTGTGCCTGCTGTGACTATCCTAAGGTTGAGCAGACGCTTCAACCTTTCAGCGATCGCATGACAAACATCCTATTAAATAGAAAACAAACAAGTTAGACGAATTAGTATTAAAATAATTACGTAAATGGCATTTGATGCAACTAAGCAATAGTAACACTTACCATTGCATGTCTAGGCTGGTCCACATCAGAACGGGCATGTGTCGGTGATGCTACTGGTGTTCGTGAGAAGCATACGGATCAACTTGATCTGTATGCTTCTTGCGGATCAAGTTGATCCATAGGACACATACGGATCAAGTCGATCTGTATGCCTCTTACGGATCAAGTTGATCCATAAGAGTCATACGGATCAACTTGATCCGTATGCTTCTTATAGATCAACTTGATCCGTATGCGTCTTACGGATCAACTTGATCCGTGAGAAGCATACGGATCAACTTGATTTGTAGTGCTTCATACAGATCAAGTTGATCTGTAAGAAGCATATAGATCAAGTTGATCCGTATGACTCTTACGGATCAACTCGATCCGTGAGAGGCATACGAATCAACTTGATTCATATGTTTGTTCCGGATCAAAATACATTACGGATCATCTAAATCCTATTGCAGATCATCTAAATCCTAACTTATCTCTACTGCGGATAACCTAAATCCCTATGCGGATCAACTAAATCCCTACAAACTACACTACACCAACAAAAATGGAAGCAGAAACGCAAACGACACAACAAAAGGGAGAAGAGGCTTACCTCGAAGGTCGACGGTGGAGCAGCGCAATGCACGTCTTGCGGGAAGAGAAGAACCTCCAAAGCACCACGAACACGCCGACAATAATGCTGAAGAAGAATGGAATAAGAAGATAAATCGGGCGCGGACTGAAGAAGAAGAAGGGGCTCAAGAAGAAGGGGCACTCGCAGACGCGAAAGAGGGGGCACTCACAGTCGGAGAAGAAGAAGAGGCTGGCTGAAGAAGAAGAGGCTGGGTGCACAAAATTTTTAAAAAAAGGGCAGGGGTATTTTAGACTTTTACCATTAGGTGTTGGGTGCACCAGCAATAATGTTGGGTGCACCTAGCATCAGCTAGAGCAAAATCTTGCATCATTGATGGCATCTAAGATAACAGGAGGGGAACTATTAATGGCACCTCCTATGTTGCTATTTAAACCCTCCCCGAGGCAAAACACTATTCTTTTAGTATTTAGTTAAAATTACCTATCAAAAACATGTTTTCCATTGATCAAACTTAACACAACGGATACTTGTTTCCGTAGTGTTAATTTTCTTTCAAAAAAAATTAACACAATAAAAACAAGTTCTTGTTGTATTTTTTTTATAAAAAAAAAATTAGGTTAAATTGTAATTTTGTTCCCCTATAATTTCAAATATGTAATTTTGATTTTCCTATTTCTAAATCAAGATATTTAATCTTTCTATTGTTTAAAATAAGCAATTTTGGTCATTCTATCAGGTGAGCGTTCAAAGTCAAACAATGACTTTAATGTGACATATTAGTATTTGTGTGACACTTATGTAGATGGTTGATATGAGGCTTATGTGACTAAGGGGTTAAATAAAGTGAAAAATAGAAAGGTAAAAGTTAAACTTATGACCTTTAGTTTTAAAACAAAACAATAAATCATTAAGACACTTGTTTTGTTTAGTTAATATTATAAATATTTTTTTACATGTACCATTACTCAAGAGTTATTAATTTTTTTTATTTATAAAAATTTATAGATTAAAATAAAATATTTAATTTTACATGTATTTACTTTTATTATAAAAATCTGTTTTAATATAAAATTTGTTGTTATTTTTTTATAATTTAAAAAAAATACATAAACTCATATATAGACTATTTAGAAAACTATTTTATGTAATTTATAGAAATTATGTAAATTTAAAATTTAAAATTACTACTTTTATAATTAAAATGAAATTTGTATTATTTATATATACAAATAATTTTACATAATTTTATAGATTACATAAGTAACTTATTTAATTTTCTTGATTTATATATTTGGTATTAAAAAAACTCACTAAATAATGTTTTATAATTAAAACAAAAATATTAGCATGTAAGTTTCTTAAAATATTAAATATTAATTTTTTAACAATTTATATAATTAGAATAAAAATAATTTACATATTAAAATAAATTTACGTAATTTGTATAATCTACATATTAATTGATGTAATTATATTGATTTATATAATTAGAGGAAAATTTTATGTATATCAAAATCAATTTATAAAATAATTTATATATTAATTTATGAAATTTAATTATAAATTGATAAAATAAAAATATGTAAAGTACTCAAAATAAAAATATATAAAATATAATTGAAAATATTTATATATTAAATATTTTTTAATTTATAAATGTTTATAACTTGAAACAAATTAATAACTGTTGACTAATGATACATACAAAATCATTTTTATATAGTTAAATAAATAAATCAAGTGTCTTAGTGGTTTATTATCTTATCTTGGAATAAATAGTCATGAGTTCAATTCCTATTAAAATCTTTTTTATGTTTTACTTTATTCTGAAAAATAGAGGAACTATATATCTTAATTTAGAAATAGGGAAAACAAAATTAGGGATTTAAAATTATAAGAAAACCAAAATTACAATTTAACCAAAAATTTATCATAAAGAAAATATATGTTCGTTGTGTATTTTGAAGTTACACCCTCTATCAACACAACAGAAATAGGGGAGGTTTAAATAGGAATGGGGTGAGTGCTAATAGGGCTACCCATGGTAGCCTGCATCCCCAAACAAAATATCAAAATGGGGTAGTCAAGCAAACTATTTATCTGTCCTATGTTATTTTCGCCTCGTCAAATGTAGGAGTATTTTGTTTGAAAAAAAACCCAAAATGATTAAAAAGCGAAAAAAGAATATAAATGAACTTTGGAGTGAATGGATTAGAGTCAGCTAAGATTAGCATAACATACTTTCGAAGTTCCAAATGTAAGGCCTTGTTCAAGGTGGTTTCTCATTTTCAGTTTTAAAATTTTTAAAAATTAAAATCAATTTTAGTTGAGTTTCGATTTACTCTGCATTTAGTTTTTAGAAAACATTACAAATTAAAGTAAATAAAATGGATCAATTGTTTTATCTTGTCTCGCTCTGATATGAAATAACGGTGATGACAGAAGTAGTGGAGTGAGAGTGGCAACGGTGACAGTGGTAGAGGTGAAATAATGGCAGCAACAATGGTGCGGTGGTGGTGGAATAGGGATGGTGACAGTAGTAGTGGTAGAATGACAATTCCGGTATTTTAAACCTCAGACCGACTTATTCAATCATGACCCAGAGGTCTGGTCGGGTTGAGTTGCCTATCGGATTGACCATGCATTGGACCTTATGCAACTTGATACGACCCAATCGAGTTTGCAGTTAAACCAATGACCCATTGACTTGGGTCAAGTCATGCCGAAGAAGGAAACACATTGGGTCATGTGGGTAAATTAAGGTTGGGTATAAAATTTTAACTTTTTTCTAATTAAGATCAGGTCATGCGGATCAATTAGTGACTCACTGGTTTGACCATTGACCAAGTGACCAAATGCCTTGATCGAGTCAATCGCCAATTCAATTTTAAAATTATGACAATGATTGCGACAACGTTGATGGAAACTATAGAATGGTGGCGATGATGACAGTAGTAACGGTGGAATGGTAATGACAATGACAACAATGTGATGGTGACTCTGGTGGTGGTAGTGGCGATAGTAATAGTGGAATGATGGTGGCAACAATGACAATGTGGTGGGGACACTAGTGGTAGACGATAGCAATAGTGGAATGGTGTTGGTGGTAACGACAACAATGATGGGGTGAAATAGTGATAGCGAGGGCAACAACAACGATGAAGACAACAAAATGGTGTGACGATTGTGGTGGTGGAGGCGATAACGATGAGGTGTGGTGGCGACGGTGGAATGGTGGTGGCGATTGTGGTTGTGGTGGAAAGGTGGCACTGAAGGCACGGGTAGGGACAAGGGCAGTGGTGATAGTTATAATGTATTTTTTAAAACTAAAAACTAAATTCACAATCTTTTTTCTTGGTTTGATAATGAATGTAAAATTGTTTTAAAATTTAGATAAAAACTAATTCAGCTCCATTTTTATCAAATGGATTTTGTTTTGAAAATTACATTTCAAAATTGAAAATAAAAAACTAACAACCACCCCAAATGGAGTATAAGGTTTACATTTTTAAGTTAACAATATCAACTTGTCAAAAGAACAAACCTAAAAAAATTAATCTAGCATAAGAGACACAACGGATAAAAAAAAATAAATTGTTCTTCACATGCAGCAAGGGTCACACTCTTCAATTACATTGTAACGAAAAAAATAAACAAAAAAAATGTAACGAAGTTGAAGATGCAATGGCAGTAAGCCAATAACAGTGTATACAGGGTTTCCTTTAACCAAGATGTACGCCCATCTTAGTATTTACTGCCCAACAAACATCAATTTGCTAAAGATCAAATTTGCTTCAGCAATGACTGGTAGTCAAAGGCTCAAATAGACTCGACACTAAATCAGAGTCTCCTCATAAATGAAGTTATAGAGGAAGCTCAAACTTTGAGGTTCAGACAGACTTGACACTTCTCATTAGGGGAAGCTCAACACTTAAAATTCTAGACTTCCAAGTAAGAAGACAGATTTTAATCTGGAACATGCTGATCTCAATGTCTTGCCATTAGATCTCTGATCAAGGCCAGGATCTCGCCTCGCATGCTGGCGACAGCAGATGGGGAAACCTGTTCCTTCACCGCAGAAAACCACAGATCATTTGTATCAGCATTTTTATGATTTACATGCCAGTTGCATATTACTCTGGCTATGGCTGTGGCATATAAGCCACAGTCATAACCATTGTCTTGCATGGGTGAATTAGTGCATTCCAGAAAGCTAGCCTCAGAAGCTGATCCAGAGGATCCCATGTATCCAGCAATGCCTTTATAGAGTTGCTTGGCGGGTGCTGCATTCATGCTTCTGCAACTATCGTGGTGAACAAACAAATTAGCGTTGCGGTAATATGCAAGTAAGCTCCAATGAGAACCACCTTCAGCTCTGTCAACGTCATCATTGTCATTGACGGGAAATATAACCAGTGTCTTATCAGGCAAATGAAGGGGTTCTATGAAATCACCAAGAGCCTCAGCGACAGGGCATTGTATTATCCAAAATGCAATGGATGGTGGAACCAGCAGGATATCCTGAGAGGGATGACATGAAGAAAGATAGCTGAAATAAAACTCGATAATCCGATCATTCAAAAAATATGGACCACTAAGGATGTGTAAATCAGATCGCCTAAGCACCACATCGTTGTAGCTGAGAATCTTCTCATCTGCTTTTGATTTCCTCATCCCAGTATATAGGCTAGCCTGATGAAAACAAATTAGGACAAGCTTAGCTAGATCATCACCTATGCAACTTCCAAAGGAGAATAAAAGGGCATGCACGCACACAGAGCCAGTACTTATGCTATTTAATGGTCTAGTTTAGATAACACAACATACAATGCCTTCTCAAATGTTTATGAGTAAAAGGAATAAGCAAACTGCTCAAAAGATCTGTGTGTCACTTGGGATTTACTCTACTATGCATAAAATGATTACATTATTTAGCATAAAAGCCTAGTTGTCAAATTTTCAGTTCAAAGTTGAAAAATGCTTTCTTAAGAGATCAAAATTTCTGATGTTATAACCAATTACCTTGAATCTGCAACCGCAGCAAAAGAGAAAATAAAATAAAACAAATCCAAGAACAAAATCATAAGATGAGATAAATCATCAAGTACTGCATAAGAAGGAATTCACATCAGATAGATCTGTTTTAGCCTTAAACTTTCGTTGTATAGTTTAATCAAGTAGAACAGGATCAGTGAGGAATGTTTCTAATAATTTTTACCATTAAATTTGATTGATCGAGTCCAAACGATGAGTAATCTCGTTCCCTACTTATTAAAACTTGTCTTAATTTATTTTCATCTGAAATTGCGGGACGGAAAAGTAAATTTGGGGGTAAATGATTAACCTGCAACTTCGGAGAATGAGAGAAAATCTTATTATATATCAAACCTAATTTTGCAGTGATGTTGGAATTTAAGCTTGAATGCATTGGAATAAATATGAAAAGAATAAAAAAATAAAGAAAACGAAAAGAATCAACTATGGTTATCGGAGAGAATGACTTACAGAGATTGAGTGAGTGAAGTCGAACAAGCGCTGCAGATTCAGAGAAAGTGAAAAGTATAATTTATATAGCGAAGCCGAACTGCCAAACAGTGTTCGTTTAGAAACAAAAGCTTCGGTTAACAGAATATCCAACTACGATTGTTGGGTATATGTAGGTGAGAAATCACTAAACCAATATAAATTGTTTGAGTCATTCATCTTCCTAACCCTATTCTCTTTTATAAGTTTTGTGATTTGTGTGTTTTATAAAATTGAATATTTGTTCAATTGATTTTGTACTATTGTATGTGATTAAGGTTTTTAAGGGTGTTTCCATCATACAATATGTAAACCCTCGTTTTTATGTAAAATAAATAAAAAGAGTTTTTAGAAATTAAATAAATGAGAGGAAAGGGGTTTTCTTAATTAAAATAAGGGTTTAATAGTATTAAAAAATAAATAAAGTAAAATGATATTTTAGAAAATAAAGAGATGTTTTAGTTGATTATTTATTTAATAAAATAATAAAATAGAGTTTCTTTTATAAAATAATAAAATAAAGAAAAATAGAGTAAATAATAACCTCAGGATCCCTAATTATAAATAAAGATATATTAGGTCAATTTTTATAATTATGATAAGTCTCTATGCTTTCTTTTCCTCTCCTAAAACTCTTTCTTTTTCTCGCATACACCCAAACTTGTCGCAATAAAATTAAATCTCGAACTTGTTAACAAGTTGATCGTTCTAAAATTTGGACACTGCCTTCGAAACTCATTTTCACACATTCTCACCGATGAGATTTGTGAAATAACATTTTTAGAGAGAGAAGTGTCCATCACACGAAGCCAATGAAATTAAGGCTCTAATCCATTCTCCTTCTCTTTAACGCTTGGAAACCCTCACAGAGCAACTAGAGGAAAAAATTTGAGAAATCTTAGGGAACTACTAGAGACGCCATTATTGCTACGAGACTACACGCGTGAGCCCACTTAGAGGTAAAAGATTAATTTATCGCAATTGGGGTTAGAATGAACATGTGTAGGAGACCTTAGAATATCAAATTGGGATTAATTTTGAGGTGTTTTATGCGTTTTAATTTTTCCTGCAAAATGATAACTATGAATTGCTCATGTTTGATGGGTCAATTGATGTCATGGTGCAAATTGGATGGTTTAATTGAGTGTTTGGCTTTAAATGTTATAAACCTAGAAATTTGAGAATTCTTGATTCTTGCATGTTTTCTTGAAATTGATTGAGGAATTTTGTTTCCCATGATATGATCGCATGTTTTGTGTTATTCGTTTTGAATTTGAGTTTGTTTTGAGGTCTAAATTGTGCCTCTTTTGCTTCATGAAATAGAGGTTTTTAGTGAAGCACAATCGTGCTTGATGAGAGCACGCCGGTGCTTAGTGAAAATCAGTTGTTTTAAGCCCATGTTATCTTCTTGACAATATGAATTAACTCGTAGCCTAAAGATGACTAAGAAAATGATTGAATTATGTTTTGTGGTTTGCATGAAAGTTGTAGCCCTGGATGTTAGATAACAAGTGTCATTGGTTCCACCCAATTCAGAGTTTTATAACCCCCTAGAGAGTCAAATTATTGAGTAAAGGTCAAGCTGAGATGATTAAGCAATGATCCAATGGTTACCTTAAGTTTAGACATAGTTAATGGTCAAACCGGTTTTTGTGATCAACATAAGAGTTGTAGATGATTGTTTTAAACAAGATAAGTATGAACTTAATAGGATTAGTACATTCCTTATACTTGTAATTTTACTCTACAAAGGTCGTAGTAACTTAGAAGGAAATGTAAAGATATACTTGTTTACTATATATGTACGTGTGATTGCTATTAACTGAATGAATAAGTGAATGATTATATGCTTTAAATGTTGGAAGATTTTTATTCTATGATATATATATATATATATATATATATATATATATATATATATATGTGTGTGTGTGTGTGTGTGTGTGTGTGTGTGTGTGTGTGTGTGTGTGTGTGTGTGTGTGTGTGTGTGTGTGTGTGTGTGTGTGTGTGTGTGTGTGTGTGTGTGTGTGTGTGTGTGTGTTGTGCCATGTATATATCACTACTATGAATATAGTGGGATTTAATATATATACATGTATATGATTCATAAAGTGTAATGATATGACATTTTGGGATTATGAAATTGTGATTGAGATTGAGTATAAGTGGCAAGTTGAACATGCGTTAATTTGTAAGATACACTTGAACATGCGATTGTGAATTGTAACATTGTGAGATGTTAAGTTATGGACATGAAATATGGTTGTGAATAAGTGTTTGGTTAATACTTGATGTGATATTACTTGTGTTGTGAATTGTGAATTATACAATAACTCGGTTGATGTTTACCTTGAGAAAAGTGTTTATGTGCGAGGTGTTAAAAGGAAAGTGTAAGGTTTCAAGTTAGGAACCTGAGGTGTTAAAAGGAAAGTCTAGAGTTCCAAGTTAGGAACCTGAGATGTTAAATTATAGCGCAATGTGTTAAACATGTTTGAAAATAAGTGTGAGATCGCATGTATTGTATAATTCATGAGCATTGTCTGCGTGTAAAAGTTGTTTTAGGAGTTGGACTTAAATCAGGAAGGTGAGGCCCTAACAGATTCTTTGAAATCTAGGCCTTGGGGTAAATACATTTGGTTTGAGTGCTCTTTTAAACCTATGTTAATCCCATATGATTGGAGCATTCTCACAAAACAGAGTGACCATGATTGGTCACCTAATGATTTTACTTAGTGAAAGTAACCTGACATACCCATTGTGTGACGCATCTTGTTATGTACTCCTAGGTGTCTTGGTGTTGTTTTTCACATGGTACCACATTGCATATATGATTGAGTCTTAGTGTATTTGTTGCATAATGCCTGTGAAATGATCATTGTGACTTGTTATGTGATGGTGTATAATGAATTGTCTAAGTGTAAAATATGATATTATATTTGAGATGTGTTGTCTTGAATATGTGATTAATCGTGAAGGCATGAAATGTGATTAAATTCTAGAACAAGTGATGTTACATGTTAAGTGTTGAAATGATATGAATTGTGCCAAATTTTAGCCTTGTTATACCTATATTGTTGTTATAATTATATTATTGTTATATTTATATCATACCTATATGTTTTCGTTTATCTTTATTCGTTGAGGAATGTGATGACTCATTCCTCGTGTGTTGTTTGCGTTTAGATCCTGTAATGATCTCGAACCTTGTGTTTATGGAAGCAAATGGTTAGGTGAATTGCTTTAAGAAACCTCGTGTTGGAGGGTGTCGGGACTTAATACTCTAATTGGATGTGACATTGGGGCATAAATTTTTGTTTTAATTGCATGATGTTTCCGAACATGTTATTTTACTTTATTTTGTTCTACTGCTTAACTTGAGTTTTTTTGTAAACTTGAACGACCTTGTTTTTGAGTTGGAAATATTTCTGATAAGTTTTATTTGGTAATAGTGAAACAAATGTGAATATTTTATCCAAGTGAATTTACTTACAATTTTATTGAATAAAATTGATTTAATTAAATTCCATGTTTTATATGTTTTTTTCCATTTATATGCATGTTGGAATAGGTGATGTCACATTCCAAGTGGTTCAACGATTCAAGAAAAAAAATGATGGTTAGAAGTTTTTCAAAAAGATTTTGAAAAAGTGATAAAAGTTTTAAAACTCCTATTCACCTCCTTTAGATGATTCTGTCCGGATCAACTTTGTTTTACCACATTCTATCCGTGTAACAAACAAAAAAATTATGACAAAATAGGATGATAGGATATGATAATTATCTTATCTTGTCCTATTATATCCAGGTCACCTAACAACATTAAAATTGTGAAAAAATAACTTATTTTTTATTTGTTCTTAAATATAAGTTTTTTTAGTTAATTTATACTTTTTAAAGAAAGTTAATTGATATGATTAATAACATTAAATTTGTTAATAATTTGTAAAAAAATTTCAAAATTATCCTTAAAAATAATGGAACTCATAATCTCTCTTTTTTCACTTAATTATTTTCTCAAATAATTAATTAATGCATGTTAGTTTTCTTGTTCAATCCTTACAAGAGAAATAATATATTTATCTTTTTAATACAAAACATTTATTGTAAATCAATTAAGGGTGTTTGAGTTTAAAAATAATTATAACAAAAGAAAATTTGAAAAAAAATCTTATGAAAAAAACAAAAAAAAAAAATAGTTTCATACGTAGGAACGAAGGGACTATACATATACTTATTGCGTAAAACATTGTTTTTTTGAAGCAAAACACATTGTTATGTAGAATTAAATATAATTTGATCGTATGGTAGATATAATATTTGCTTAAAATATATGCTTATATTTCAAGAGTCTTTTTTATTAATATATTAAAACCTAAAATATTATTTTCAACAAATTTAAATATGCTAAATTAACATTTAATATATTCAAAAATATTTTTCAAAATTTATTTAATTTACAAGAAATTTCAATAATAAAAAAAATATGATAGAAAAAATGAGTAATATATACTGGTTAAATTACGAAATGATTTATATTTTATATAATAACTTCAGGAGAAAGTAACTTATTTACCACTCAACAAGAGAGTATCAATCAACAAATTATCATTTTCTTTTTTATATAAATTAATAATGCTCGATTTTTAAAATTTATATCGGAAATGATATCGTAAAAAGTGGATTTTATAATATGATATTGTATAACATAACTTGAAAACTAAGAGTTTGACATCTTTACAGAGAAATTATATAATATTTTCTATGATAAATTATTTATTACTCCATGCAAACAACTAATTATGTTTTTTTATCACACTAATTTTAGTTATTTGTATTGAATTTAATATGATTTTTTAAAATAAAGTCAAACTCAATGTATTAAGAATTTAAGACACGTAACTGTTCGTTTATTTTCTCAAACTAAAGTACTGCTATTAATTAGTAATTGATGTTGACAAGCATAATTCGTATACCTATTTATTGATTTTGACCAACATAAAGCTCTTCAATTTTCCATTTCCATTTAACACATGCATTAGTAGTACATTACGTCCATGGGAGAAAATGGAGCATGTAAGCCACACAAAATAAAAATAAAATGAAACAAAATTTATAGCATTTCAAATATTTGCGAGTGAAATAAAAACAAAAACAAGAGTTACTTTTTCAAGTTAATAACGCAGTTATTTTTTTTTACTTAATTTTCTCCATTAAAAGATATTGCCTTCTTTTTCTTCATAAACGCATAAAATAATGTTATGCATCCAACAATAATTTTTACATTTCATATTTAGTTTAATTTTTTATATATATTGTTAGTGTAAATAATTTTAATCTATTAAACAATTAGAAATTATCTTAAATATGGCTTTTAAAATATTTATGAAGAGAGGTTTTTATTTTTTCAATTTTTTTATTAATTGTGTTTAACTTCTTTTTTATTTATTACTTTTAAAAAAAATAACAATATAGAAGTGAAAATTCACCGGAGATTAGAAGAAAAATTTAAAGTTTAAAAATTATGGTTAATACCAAATGGAATATATTCCTTTATTATTAGTCTTTATTATTAGTATAGGGGGAGAGCATTTTAAATAAAAATAAAAAAGGAAAAAAGATTTAAAAGTTAAAAAATAAAAAATAAGATTAATAAAAAAAAACTAACAAACAACATGAAAATAGTGGGTAATTTTTAAAAGAGAATAGTAGAAATTTAAAAATTAAAAAAATAGTAAAATTATCTAAAATTTGTGATACCAAAAAGAGATATTTTCTTTATTAATAATATAGATATAGATGGCAAACTATTATTAATTACTTTAACCAAATTCTCAATTTTTTTATATTCTATTATCTATCTTATATGTTTTACTTCCTATCTCTTGTGTAATTGTGTTATACTTTATAATTTATCGTAAAAATTTAATCTGTCCGAAGACGGCATCACATAATAAACACATATCATGAGGATAAAAAGAGATTCAACCACAGAAAGCACTTGCACTGGCTATATGGAAATAATTTGTTTCAGTGAAAGAGATTCCGTGGGAATAATGCGAATTTTCCAATGGCAGTTGCGGAAGGGAAACTGAAGCAGAGTGCTCTAGTTTAACAAACCCCAAACGCACCCGAATCAAATTCAAACATAGCATAGCCCCACACAACTCACTGACAGAGGAAAACAAAACGGTTTTCTGAGATCTGGAGCCGAAGATCCATTCCCGGGAAAATGGATCGGTTCTTTGGAAACTTGCCGCCAATGGATCTGATGCGCTCCGAGACGATGACCTTCGTCCAGCTCATCATCCCCGCCGAGTCCGCGCACCGCGCCATCAACTATTTAGGCGAACTCGGCCTCCTTCAATTCCGCGACGTAACTTTCTGTCTCTCTCTCAGATCCAATTTCCGTTCCTTTCTTCGAATTGCGTTTTATTGTTTTTGGCGCATTTTGTTTCTTTCGTTTTGCGGAAACGTGTTTTGTCGACGTTAGTTTTGGTGTTCTGTGGCATTTGTTCGAATCGAGTGCGTGAAGAAGGTTTTGCGTTTGCGGCGGCATTGTTTGAATTCGTGTGTTGAGTTTCGGAATCTGGCGCTGGTGCGCGGATTTGTTGGAACTCGTTGTTCTATTGTTGTTTGTTACGTGGTTGATTTGGATTTTGGATGTTGGATGCTTCGCGCGAAGAGTTAATACTAAATATGATCCATCCAGCATTGAAGTGCAATTTTTGTGTTTTTTTAGGAATTCAGAACAAGGGGACCTAGAATTCGAGGTCTAGGAAGCCTCTCAAGCACAAAGGAGAAGAGAAAGAGAGTTTATATTTCTTGTCTACCTTCTTACACGATACATAAGTATTTATAAGCACCATATGGGATGTTGTGTGCAAGATACTACAATAACAGAAATACAGAAAATAACAGAAAAGGTATAACAGAAAGAAAAATGGCGGACAATAGGTAGACAACATCTTCTAGCTAGCCAATGCTATCAAGCCAGCTCAACAACCAATAACTGAATCTGTTAAATGAAATCCCTTACATGCCTCGGTGGATTGATCTTCCTTTGGACCTCTCATTTGTGCCTATGCCTGTAGTATCTTGTTGTCCTCAAGGTGATAGTTATGGTCAAGCTGCCAAATGAGAACCAAGTTCAAACCCCTCACTATATATATATATATATATAAAGAACAATAAGCACCACTGCTACAACAGATGAAATGCAAGACAAGGTTGTTAATTCCTGTATATGAGAAACAAATCTCTTCCACAAGTCGAGGTGAAGAAGCAGCTCCTAGTAATAGGATAGGAACATGTCCACCTAGTGCTTGTTGTGTCTTCTCAAATGCAAGCTTATCAAACAGAGGTGTTGCTTTGTGTGGGGGAAGACCATTTTCTGTGGCTGTCACTCTGTCTGTTACAATAAGTATGTGGTCAAGAAAAACCACTTGAGCCATGAAACCTGTTCCAGTGGAGACAATAATTGAGGTTCCAAGGGTGTTAGACATCATGGTTGCATGGTAGGCAAACATCTCACTCATGTGGTTCTTCAACACTTGACCGATGTTAGGTGGCATTTTACCACTTGGTATAGTGGCTTCTGTCCACAATGCTACTGTGTGCATTACTTGCACAACTTTTAGTGGGAACTTTCCATGAGCTGTTTCTCCAGACAACATTATTCCATCAGAACCTTCTCGAACAACAATTGCTATATTTGATACCTCTGTTCTGGTTGGAGTTGGGTGAACAATCATGCTGTCTAGCATATTTGTTGCCACAATAACAGCCTTTCCCATGGTATGACACAAGTTGATTATCTCTCCCTGCAAAAGTGGAACCTCTTCAATAGGGAGCTCAGTGCCAAGATCTCCTCTGGCAACCATAGCCCCATTAGATGCAGTGATAATCGAATGAAAATTTGGTATAGACTCTGCACTTTCAATTTTTACGATGACATGTATATCAGCACCACAGCTCTTCAAATAATTCTTCAATTCATGAACAAATTCAGCATCCTTAACAAAGGAAACAACATAGAAGTCAACTTTGTTATCCACTCCAAACGTGATATCATCCCAATCCTTCTCAGTGATTGAAGGTAGTGTTGCACAGTTTCCTCTAACATTCAAAAGTCACCTTGACTTGAGCTTTCCTCCATCAACAACTTCATATTTCACAGAATCCTTTGTCTTAGACTTAACAACCATAGACATCATACCACCTTTCCCAAATAGCACACAGGTCCATGTGGCACAAAACAGAATTGCAACTCTCTTATCCAACATCCTTTTTGGATATGCAGAATCATGAAATGTAGGATGCTGTGGAAGCATTTCATGTGGATTGGGTTGGGCATGTGCCAAATATTTGCTCCTTATAGCACCAGAACAAAACCACTTGATAAAGGGGCGCGCAGATGTCGCATCTGCTACCCAGCCTATATCATCAAATAGTTGGCATGCATCAACTACCCAACCATCAAATAAGAGGAAGTAGACATCCAATTGCTTGAGGAACCATAGGGCACAAACATAAGAGTGGGGAGTTTCATCATTGCACAACAATTGAATGTCAATGTGGTTTTTCCGAAATGGTTCCATCCTGGTATAGTGGGATTTGAGCTTTTGGGTGGAAGGGCAAAGATGAGTTAATTTCTGAGATAATGATGATGATTTTAAAATTGGTTGTGGAGACGGGTGTGGGCACGGTAACGAAGGGAAAAGGTCCTGTGGAGGGTAGTATAAGTGCAAGGGTGGTTGGTGGTGGATAGTTGTTTTGAGTGGCTGCAACGGTGATGGAGTCGCCATTGTGAAATCCATGGGCGAATGGCGACTGGTTTTGAGATGGGCCATTTTCTAAAGAATTCGTCCAGTTTGGTGGACATGGTGTTTTGAGTAGCGATGAGGTTGAGTTGATTGGAGGTGAGTTTCGCGATGCCTCTTTGATGTGGTCCATATTGGACTTGGAACGAGTAGAATCAGCTATGGAACTCAATGAAAGCATCAAATGTTAGGAATTCAAAACAAGGGGACCTAGAGTTCGAGGTCTAGGAAGCCTCCCAAGCACAAAGGAGAAGAGAAAGAGAGTTTATATTTCTTGTCTACTTTCTTACATGATGCATAGGTATTTATAAGAAGCATATTGGATGTTGTGTGCAAGATACTACAATAACAGAAATGCAGAAAATAACAGAAAAGGTATAACAGAAAGGAAAATGGCAAACAATAGGTAGACGTCATCTTCTAGCTAGCCAATGCTATCAAGCCAGCTCAGCAACCAATAATTGAATCTGTTAAATGAAATCCTTTAGATGCCTTGGTGGATTGATCTTCCTTTTAGGTCTCTCATTCGTGCCTATGCATGTAGTATCTTGTTGAGCCATTATTCCCTTCCCAACAGTTTTCTTGACTCTAATTATGTTTGAGAGATTGGTTGATGAACAGTTTGGTTGCATTGTTGAATCTATAATATACTTTGTGTTTGAATGTAGACAATTAGGATCAGACTGCTCTACATAATGTGAGTTGAGGGTAAACTGAGTAATCTCAGCCATTGATTAAGTTCTCATGCGTAACTAATCATGGATGCAATAAAATATCAATAATTAATTCAACAACGATTAAGATTACTCATTTTATCCTTATTCACTTTAGAGTAGTCAAATATACACAACTAGACTACTACACGTTGTTGTTGAAATTCTGAAATGGTACTATTTACTTTTCTCATGGTGCGGGTTCTTAGTTCCAAATAAGATTGGCATTCTCTGTTCATTGTCTTGCATTATTCTTTGTTGCATTAAATTTAGGCTCAGAAAGCTAATTTTAGAAACCTGATTATGTTGTTTCCTTTTTTACTTTTGTGACTGTGTATGCCACAACTATTGATAATAGTGAATTCTATTGGTAATCAAGGACAGAATGATGCCACTAACGAATGGTTCACTATGCACATAGTCGTGTCTGAGAACTATGAAAGGGTGATCTAGCGCATGAGGCTCTCACCTAATAGGGTTTGGAGAGTGGAGATGTATGCAGTATTAACCACGCTAGCTGAGAGGGATCTGACCCTGTGACCTCCAAGTCACAAGGCAACAAGGCTTGCCCTTGTATTAGACAACCATGCTGTTCAAAAATTATTATTCATCATTACTATAGTTTTTTTCCTGTCATTAGCATGTTTTTCATATAATAGGACTCTCTTTACAAGTTGCTTCTTCATGTGTGATCTTATTGTAAAAATTGATTCTCTAAAAATTGTTGGAGAACCATACACGGAACATGGGACAATTGCTGTATATCTAGAGAATTGTAGCTCTTTTGGTGGATCCAAATATGTGAAAACTTGGATGTTAATGTTCAATTCTGGTCTATTTTCTCATACATTTTTGCAAGGACAGACTGAAAGTGGGGATATTATTTAAAATTGTGAATAATATATCTTCTTTGCAATATCATATATGATGCTGTATCCTTTTATAAATGATATTTTGAGTGGCAACTTGCAGGGGTGTGTGTATGGAAATATTCTAAGTTTGTTTTAACCTTTCTAAAATTTTTGATTTAGATGTTGATCTTGTAAAATTCTTCTGTGATATTAATCACTGCATTTCTTATGGACTATATTTTCTCATCTGTAGTTAAATGCTGAAAAAAGCCCCTTCCAGAGAATATTTGTTAACCAGGTAATCTACACTGCACCAATTATTCCTGAATGCCCTTAATTTTGTCACCTTTTGGAATGTTAATTCATTAGTAAATTTTTTTGATGCTGACTTAGTCTGCAGTTTGTATTTGAGGTTTTTCTATGGGGCCAGATGTTATGACACTGTTCTTAATTTACTAGTTAGATAAAAAATACATAAGAAAGTCTTCTGTTAAGTACATAGTTTATTTCATGTGAATCGGATTATTATTTTTCAAATTCTCCATATTTGATACTAAAATAAGGAAGAAATTGGTTCAGACTTCAGGAAAGAGTTTATTTTTATTGTTTTCCCTCTCTTTTTCTAGAACTAAACTGAATTTGGTTTATAAAATACTGTCATTGTTGAAATTAATGGGATTAAGGTAGAAGAAATGAAAAAGAGAGATAAAAGAGACTACGCAATATGTTCTCTAATGTATATTGATGTGATGTGATATGTGACTTGAAAGACGAGGCATTAACCTTTGTTTATATATTTGATTCATAATCCTTATTAAATAATGAAACAAATCATGAAAATGGAAACACTCCTAAGAGATCATCAAAGATATTTTAAAATATTTGAAGATATTTAAAATGATATTATGAGATATTTTGATATTCTAACAGACAGATTAACTTTTCATAGTTTCGTTGCACTGGATATATTGTTATGTATCTCCAGAAGTCCTGATTGTGATAATATCCTGTATATATTTTTTATTTACCAACATGAACTGCATTTTGCTTGACAGGTAAAGCGATGTGCAGAAATGTCAAGAAAGCTACGATTCTTCGAGGATCAAATCAATAAAGCTGGTCTAATGTCTTCTCCTTCAGTCTTGCAAACAGATATTTATCTGGAGGATTTAGAGGTCCTTCTCTATTTCACTGTTTTTTCCCCATCAGATGTGATCATTGTCCTAGGTTGTTTTCAATATATATATATATATATATATATATATATATATTGTCTGGCTCCCAGCAATAACATGATAAACTTAAGTTGGTTGTCTGCACTTTTACCAATTTACGTGGATGGTTATCACCATTGAATCTGACACTGTAAGTTCTGTTGATTTGTCTTAAAACAGATACAACTTGCTGAGCATGAACATGAGCTAATTGAAATGAACTCTAACAGTGAGAAACTTCGGCAATCATATAATGAACTCCTGGAGTTCAAGATTGTATTACAAAAGGTATTTTCCTTAGATATTTGTGGTGAGCATACTCTCTTTGAAAGTACTGGAGGTTTTGATATGCTCCCTGTTATTTTTTGGTTATGCTAGTTTCTCCTGTTTGAATTCAGTTAGCCAATAGGGGTCTTTCTGATTGTAACTCAGCATTAGTTATTGGAGATTCTTTTTTGTTGATTCACTTTTCTACTATACTTCTGATATTAATGTATTCTGTCAAATATCAATGATATTTTATTTTTAATTATAAATATAATTCTGTTCTTTTTGATAAAAAATACTACCTGCATACTTTCTCTCATGTACATATGAGATATAATATTGTGGGCATGTTTCAGGCATGTCGTTTTCTTGTTTCAAGTCATGGCAATGCTTTTTCAGAAGAGAGAGAACTGGAGGAGAATGTTTTCTCAAATGGAGACTATATTGAGACACCATTTTTGTTTGAGCAGGTTCCTTGTAACATCTCTTATTACTTTTGATCTTTTTCTGCTATAAAAACTGTAAATTCTGTTACAAGTTTTTTATTTTTTTTCAATTTTATCTTGTAATGTAAGTGAACCGTTATAAATGGTTTATTTTACAGGAAATGAGGCATGCACCATCAGATCAATCTGGTTTAAGATTTATCAGTGGGATAATTTGTAAATCCAAAGTTCTTAGGTTTGAAAGGATGTTGTTTCGTGCCACAAGAGGCAATATGCTTTTCAATCATGCACTAGCCGATGAACAAATCATGGATCCTATTTCAACTGAGATGGTTTTATTCCTTTCTTATCAATTTAAAGAATATTGATAATTTGGCTGTAGCTCTGTTAATCTGTATTTAATTTGTTATTACTTTAACCAATCCCGTGCCCAGTTTGTTTACTTCCCTAATAATTTATCCTCTGTTCTCCTGATGACAGATTCCTGATCTTTTCAGGTTGAGAAAATTGTGTTTGTTGTGTTTTTCTCTGGGGAGCAAGCAAGAACCAAGATTCTGAAAATTTGTGATGCATTTGGTGCAAATTGTTACCCTGTTCCTGAAGATATAAGTAAACAGAGGCAAATAACTTCGGAGGTATGTATGCTCAGATTAAGAAGATATTTTTCCTCTTCGATTATGCATACTCTTCTATCATGACATAGGGGCCATGTGTACTCTAGTTTCTTGATAAAATTGGGTTTTTTTGCTGCTACAGTTTATGTGGGGAAAAAATTGTTGTCTGAACTTCAATATGTTTATATTGTTGAGATCTCACTTCAACTAGAGATATATGACTAATGTGGTCCTTATAAGGCTTGGACATTCCTCACCTTATAAGCTGGTTTTGTGGGGTTAAGTCCTAATTCCAAATTCGAAGATTATATCAAATCTTATCCTAGATCCGTTTTTGGGTCACCTATATTTGTCTACGCTGTAGATGTTTATTCCTAGGCATGGGGAAGTGTTGTTATTGGTCTGCAAATAGTCAAGTACGCAAAGAGATAGAGAGAGGGTGCCAGAAGTAGAACATGGCAAGAGAGCTGACTAATTGGAAAAAGAAAATAATCATGAAAATAAAGTGGAGCTCCATATTTAAGGAAATACAGCAGCTGAAGTGGCAGGCCACTGGTACTGCTCCAATATCATGTTCAGCTTACAAGGTTTAGGTAGGAAAAAAAGGAAAAGAGAAAATGGAGGTTGAATAATCTGAATTTGATTCGATGCGATACAAAAAGACAAAGAAGTAAACCCTATTGATAATTTAATATGAATGCTAGAATCCTAAGTTTAATCGATTAAGGAAACAAATCATGACATAATGAAATATGAAAACCATTTCTAGAGATATTCTAAGCAATTCTAAGATACTATAGTGATATCAGAGAATATTTTTTCTAGATATTCTAATAGAGATTGTATGATTTCTAATAGAGAATATAGTTTATGGTTACAGGTTTCATCCCGTCTTGCTGACTTAGAGGCAACTCTGGATGCTGGGATTAGGCATCGGAATAAGGCTCTAGCTTCTGTAGGAGGCCATTTAACAAAATGGATGGACATGGTAAGAATTAGCTACTGAATATATTCTTGTTCCTTGTGATGTAGCTGCATGGCATTCCTAATACTTGATCTGCCTTTGCAAGTGATGGGTATTTTATTATGAACCTATAGCTCTCATTCTTATCATCTTGTCCTAGGTAAGAAGAGAGAAGGCTGTGTATGATACACTGAACATGCTAAATTTTGATGTCACCAAAAAATGTCTTGTTGGAGAGGGCTGGTGCCCTATATTTGCAAAAACACAGGTATCTTTCCCCCTTCAAATTTGTTGGATCCTCACTATTTTTTTTTCCCTTTAATTTTTTAGGACTTCAAAACTTTGATTCCTATTGCCCATTAAAGAGATTGCATCTTTTGATTTTCCAGATTCAGGAGGCACTGCAGCGTGCAACTTTTGACAGTAGTTCTCAAGTTGGCATAATCTTTCATTCAATGGATGCACTGGAATCACCACCTACATATTTTAGGACCAATAGTTTCACAAGTCCATATCAGGAAATTGTTGATGCATATGGGTGAGCCTAATATATAATATGTTTATTAGCTGCAACATGAGTATGTTAATGTATTGAAATAAATTACTTTCTTTGAAGTTAGAAATGCATGACGATGTGCTATGCCCATGTCAATAGATCAATAGGATAGAACTGCTATTCTGCGATTTTGCTATAAAAACTGAAAAGACTCCTAGTCCTAATGAGCCTTGTACTTGGCAGTGTTGCAAGATATCAAGAAGCAAATCCTGCAGTTTATACCACTATTATATTCCCATTTCTTTTCGCGGTTATGTTTGGTGACTGGGGTCATGGAATTTGCCTGTTGCTGGGAGCGTTGGTTCTTATAGCACGTCAAAGCAAGCTCAGCACTCAGGTAATGCCATTCTAACTTTGACATAAATAAAGTAGCAATGGGAGGATTATACCAAAAAATATAATGAGTGTGTTGTCATTATGGTTAGTTAATCTTTGCGAAAAAACTTATTAATGATATATCAAATTTGATCGAGATTCTTTTCCATCTGATTGAAGTAGGATCATCGTATTAATGTTCAGAGTTGAGTATCCAGTGTTTTCTATGATTTAGTTGATAAACACCACAATAGTTGACATTTTTTTTTTATAATTATTATGATTTTATGTCTTTAAATATCTTGAAATGTATTATGGTTGGTAATAAATCTATTGTACTGCATACTAGTGTAAATGAGTTGCACAATATCCTTTATTTTTGTTCTGTTCTTGGCATTGGAATTAAGTACCTAACAATTATATTTGATTTCTGCCAGCGACTTGGAAGCTTTATGGAGATGCTATTTGGTGGGCGTTATGTGCTACTTTTGATGTCACTATTTTCAATCTATTGTGGGTTAATCTACAATGAATTCTTCTCAGTTCCTTATCACATATTTGGTCCATCTGCTTATAAATGCCGAGATAACTCATGCAGGTGTCTTTTATTTCTCTCTCTCTTTTGTGCCAGTTTTATTTCTTTTTTTTGGTTTCCATTATGTAGATAAACAATGCATTAGTTGTTTGTGTTTTAGGTTGCCCTTTCTATTTTCTGTTTTTTAATTGAAACATACAATCAACCATTCAATTCCTGGTAATGACTCCTTGATTACTGAATTCTATTTTTGCTAAAATACAAATGTTGATTCAAATCATTCTGCTATGCAGCAGTCATGTATCACCAATTCCATCCTGGGAAGAATCTTTTGGCTTGACACCATCAGATGTGTTTAGTCACACTTCTAAGAGAGTTGCCTTAATGTCTAATTGTCTGTATCTTATGACTGTTTACCTTGAAAAACTGAAGTTCTTAAATTGATTCTCATTTCACTTAAAAATATTACCTTCAAATCTGCATCATCAGAAATAATTTCATTTGCATCTCTTCCACAGTCTGCACTCTTCAGTTATGCTTTCTGTTTTTGCTCCTTTCCTCCTTCAAATTGTGCTAATTTTTTGCTATATTGTCAGAGCTTGCATCAATTGGAAAGTTGTTTTCTAGCCAGGTTTTAACTTGGTGTGTGATTTTTTTTATCATTCTCCACCCCAGGGATGCACATACTATTGGCTTAGTAAAATACCGAGAACCATATCCATTTGGTGTGGATCCCAGTTGGCGGGGAAGTCGTTCAGAGTTGCCTTTTCTAAACTCTCTCAAGATGAAGATGTCCATTCTGCTGGGTGTGGTGCACATGAACTTGGGAATTCTTTTAAGTTATTTCAATGCTCGTTTCTTTGGCAATTCGCTGGATATAAGGTGCTCGCTTTTCTTCTAACTTCTCCCAGCAGTTACTTTTTGCTTTCCTTTGAGTAGAATGTTGTAACTTAATCTTCATGATGCTTTTAGGTACCAGTTTGTGCCCCAGATGATTTTCCTTAACTGTCTATTTGGGTATCTTTCCCTTCTCATCGTTGTCAAGTGGTGTACTGGCTCTCAGGCAGACCTTTATCATGTAATGATTTACATGTTTTTAAGCCCTTTTGACAATCTTGGTGAGAATCAATTATTCTGGGGCCAAAGACCACTTCAAGTATGATTCACTTCTTTGCTTCTTTATTGCTTAATAATTGTTGTTCCATTTCCTATTTTACATCATTCCAAATTACTGTTTATGATATGCAGGTTGTGTTATTGCTTTTGGCTGTAATTGCAGTTCCATGGATGCTCTTTCCAAAACCTTTTATACTAAAGAAGCTTCATAATGAGGTGCCGCTTTTGCCTCCCTTGTGTGTGATTTTATTGCTTGAATATTGAGAACTTTGTTCACTAAAATTCTTGTTTACATTTTAATATGCCTACATTACATATAAATCCTTGTTGGTTCAATTTCCCCTTTCGACTGGATTTTTGCTTAAGGTTGTCAAATTTAAATTCTCTTTTGAGGTCCATTATAAGATCATTTTTCTTCAGACTAAAATATGCTAGTTTCAAAACACTTACAACTTCTATTGGCTATACAGACATTGTTTTAGCTATATAGTTGCCCTTGTCCTATACTTTTGATGGCATCTAGTTATTAAAGAAGCAATGCGGGGAGTTTGTGAAGATTATTAATCTTTTATCTTTGATGATAATATAGAGATTTCAAGGACGCACTTATGGTGTGCTTAATAACTCTGAGGTTGATCTTGAGTTGGAACCAGATTCTGCCAGGCAACATCATGAGGAATTCAATTTCAGTGAGGTTTTTGTTCACCAAATGATTCACTCCATTGAGTTTGTTCTAGGTTCAGTTTCAAATACAGCCTCATATCTACGACTTTGGGCATTAAGGTTTGGTCAGCTATGATTGTCTCATTGCATTGGGTCCTTATTATATCAAAAAAATTTATCCTTTGTTGATATTTTTTTACCTCTTTGCAGCTTGGCTCACTCAGAACTTTCCACCGTTTTTTATGAGAAAGTCCTGTTACTTGCTTGGGGGTGAGTTTGATTCATAAACTTTCATTAATACAATGTACTATTTTTTGAGCTCTTTATTGAGATTTTCTATTTTTTTATTTATTTTTGGATCCCCCTCCCCATCCAATGTGCATCCTGTAATAGACAAGAAAACTGTAATTTATAATTAAACTTATCTGAATGGTTATCATGAAATGCCAAATAAAGGAAGGTTTTAATAGTCCACAAAACTTCACTTGATCTTTGGGCAGAGAGGAATCTAAGTACAGCATCAGGAAAATGTAATATTTTTATTGTGTGAACATGAAGAAGAAGGGTGCTGGCAATAAATGGCATCATTTATATTTATCAAATTGCATAAATTTTTTATGTTAAAGTACTTTTTTTATGTTCAGTCTTGGGTGGTAATAGCATACCTTAGTTTTGATGAATTTTCTTGTTACCGTGAAAGTAACCTTCATAGATATTATTATTCCTAGTTTGAGATCATAGTATGGAATGGGTATCATTGTGGTGGACAGTTAGAAACTTTTTTTCAACAGGGATAAGTCAGTAAGATATTTCTATGGTGCAGAGTAGTTTTTGAACAGATAAATGTATTTATGGCTTATTCTATTGGTGCTATTGTCATTAAAAGTATGACTGACAAAAGTATCTTAATCAATACCTGTGTAGCCATTAATGAATTTTGCACGAGCCACTTGCTAGTCTTTTTTTTGTTTAATTCTTCACTTGCTAGTTTATATTAGTGTGACTTCTGATGAGCACCTGATTCGGAGTTGTGAAGATACAACTATGCAACTAGTCTCCACATATTGTAAATATAAAAATTATGTATGTTTTTGGAGTTAAATTGAAGAAATTTTAGTTAAAACTAATTCAGAGCTGCATGAAAAAACCCTCTTTCATGTCTGCATTCTTTTGTTGGATATTTTAGGCTTATGACTTATCCATGTATTATGTTTGCATTCCTTTTTGGCATTTTTCTCTATTTAATTGTTGATATCATCGTTCATTAACAGGTATGACAATCTTGTCATTCGGTTAGTGGGGCTAGCTGTTTTTGCCTTTGCAACTGCCTTTATACTACTAATGATGGAGACTCTCAGCGCTTTTCTTCACGCCTTGCGTCTTCACTGGGTAGAATTTCAGAATAAATTCTACAGCGGTGATGGCTACAAGTTCAAACCTTTTTCCTTTGCCTCCTTAACAGAGGATGAAAATTGATCCGTTTTTGTCTTTCTTGGTCTATTGGCAAATATGTGCAAAGAGTATATACGTAACTAGAAGGAACACGGCAAGAATTTGTGGGATTCAATTTAGTGGTTACTATGGGTGCTGGGTTTGGCCTAGCAACAATATCCAAGCCATTTTTCCCGTGGCTACTGCTGGAGTATTGGACTGCATCTAATTTTTCTTTTTCTTTCTTAGAGTAGGAAAATGGGAAGAGATTAGTGAATGGAATTGTTAGACTAATTTTGTGAAAAAGAAGTCCATCTTAGTTTAGCTATTGGTTATTTGGGATTACACATATACACATAATGTAGCGCGGGCTTTCCTAGGATGTAGTCATGTATGACTCTGATTTTTTTTTGTAATGATTAATCACAAGTTTTAATCCCATCTCTTTTGCAAGGTTTAGTCAGAAAACATGATGCCATATGTATGAATTTGTCATGTAAGCCGGCCGGACCCTAGGAATAAAATTTGAATTAGTTTGTGAGCCTCTTCGGTAATGAAATAAGTGATGTTACACACCTTTTTTTTTATTACTTTTATTAGCAGTTCTGTCTGGTTATGTATTATCTGAGTAATTCATTCAATAACAATACATGCATTTACATTTTATACACAAAAAATCATATTACCATGTCCCTCTAAAATAAAAGATTTCATGTAAATAGTATTTCAAATACTCGTTTTATAAAGAAATAAAAATAATAATAATAATAAATAGAATCTAATGTAGGATGAAATGGAGTTAGAATTCCAAAAAATGTATATGAATTTCCTATTTCTTAATGTATCTCTAGCAATTCCTAATATGAATGTTCTGAAATTATAATTATTAGTTATTTCAATCCTTCAAATTATGAAGAAAAAAGTCCTTAAAATCATCAACACGCTGAAACTAAAATAACTAGCTTTTGGATCTTGTGTGGATTTGGGGTGAAAAGATTGAAATACGCGGCTTTGTAAATTGGAACTAGACAGGTACTAATCATTAGTCATTTAGTTTCTAATAATAAAAATTTATCAATTTGATCTTAACTTTTGATCGTTATTAGTCATTTTAATGGGTATCAATCTAGTTCCTAATTTTGCTATGCATTAGTCAACTTGAGTCTTAACATTATTGAGTAAATTGACTTATGATTGCAAATTCTCAGTCTAGATTGAATTTGTAATGTTAAGGACTAAATTCACCAGTGATACCAATTTCAGGGATTAAATTGGATGACAATTATAAAAGTAAGATTCTTTAATATGCATTATAAAAAAATATATATACTATTACATGGGTGGATTCTTAAATATTCAAATTGTGATCAATACTACAAGAAATTACGACAAAGAAATGAATATTGTTAATTCAATCTTAAACTAATATTTATAACTTAATCTTGATAACCATTTTATTGTTTTTCGTTGAAAATGCATTAGAGATGTCTCTCCAAGCATCGAATTTACAAAAGAAAGAAAGAAAAAAAGTTGAACGAGTAGTAAAGAAAAGAAAGAGATAAAAATAGGCTAATAGATCCATTTAGAAAAGTGGTAAGGTGATTAATAGACCCCAACAAAAAATTATTTTTGGTTCTTATCAATCACCAAACTACCCTTCTCTGTCTCATCCTTCTCCACCTCTCATATCTTCATTTTCTCTTTCTATTTCCCTTTCTTTATACATTTTTTCTCTTTTTTCTTTTCCTCTCTTCATTCACATGTTCTTAGGTTTTTTTTTCATACTCAAAACAGAATGATGATTTTTTTTCCACAACGAAATCAATTTCATTTTTTTCGATTTTGTTGTTACTCAATGAAATAAGATTTCATTGGTTTTGTTACACAATGAAGTTAAAATTTCATTGTCTAGTGCATTGTAACATTTTTTTAAGAAAAAAATATTAAATAGAAGTGTTTGTTGTATGTACTAGATTTACACTTTCCTTGTATTGTTATTTTTTGACCTCCTGCTTAACTGAATCATGATTTCATTGTGGAGTTTTTCCTCTATATTAAAATGTCTATGAAATAGTGATTCTTAAGAGGGTGCAAGAATTTTATATAAAGGAAATCTTGTGCACAATTCTCATATTTCTTGTTATACAACAAAATCACGATCTCATATTACTATTCCGAAATAAATAATTTTAAAATTTTGAAGAATGGAAGGACCAATAACAAAACATATTTGGGGCCAAGAGCAACTCCCATGTGGTAATAACTAACTAACGACCAGATCCGGTGTAGCTCAATCACATTTATCAGCCACGCTGACACTACCGTTGGATGGTTTTTCGTAAATCCACAACACCCTCGTGCCTTATCTCGTAAAATCCGCATCACTAACGTGCCAAAACCACAATGGTGGTTCCCGCTTGCCATCGTTTGAAATTGCGAACGAATTTGCAGAAGCACACACACTCACACTAACGGATCCAATCCATTTCACACCAAATTCAAAAGTACAACTAACACAAAAGAAAAGAAGTGATATCATATTATCATATTCATGGATTCCATTTCTAACCTTCCGCTCCTAGAGATGGCAGGCGAAGACGATTCGTTGCTCTTCGATGTTTCCGCAGCGTCCTCCACCGACGTTTTCTCTTGCTCCCCTCTCCTACCTCTCAGATCTAATCCTCCTCAATCCGGTTAGGGTTTTTCTATTTCGTTTTCTTTTTTGAATTTCTGGATAATTTGTGATGAGTAATTGTTGATTTGTGTAATGCACCTGCAGAAGGAAGAGAAGGTGGCGGTGCGGATTCCAGAAATCTGAGTTCCTCGGTTAGTGACAGCGCAAGCAAAGAGAACGCTGATTGGAACACACCGCAGAAGCTTAGCTTGGAGCCTCAGCAAATGAAGAAGAGGAAGAAGAAAGGAGGCGGTTACAATTTGCGCAAGAGCTTGGCATGGAATCGAGCTTTCTTTACCGAAGAAGGCATTCTCTTCTCTCCATTGCCCATTAATTAACTGTGAAAGATTGATTAACATTTAACACTAATTGTTATCCATTAATTAATTGATGGATTGATCCCGAACCCTACTTTTCAGGTGTTTTGAACCCGGTAGAGCTTTCTATGATAAGTGGCACTGCCACTCCCAAGGCAGGGTTGAATTTGGAAGTAATCCATGAAGAAGAGTGTGTTGGCAATTCAATAGAGTTGCAGGACATTGAAGAAAATTTGTTCATGCATTCATCCGATGCTGTTCCTGTTAAAGATAGAAAGATTGGCTTATCTCCAAAGCCTGCTGCATTAGCTAAAGCTTCTCCAGCCCCGGTTTCCAAAGTCGGTCTTTATATGCTCTTTGCGCAAATGATGATAGTTTATTGAAATTGAACTCTGTCTGATTTCTGTCACACATTACTTTGGATGCTTGTTTGTTAGGCAAAGAGGAAAGTGCTTACTGTCAATGACTCAGTTGGCAACAGATCTAAACGCAATGCTTGTCCTCCACGGATGCCAGTAGCTTCGTCCTCATATCCTTCCCATTGCTTGTTTAGGATAGATATTAAGTGGAGTGTCTTATATTATGCCTGTTCTATGGAATTGAGTTGTCTTGTGTTTCTTTATCTGTTGCATTATGGAAGAGTTTACCTTAACCCCTTTGCAAACTAAAAAAACCTGACACAGTAAAAGCGCCAAGTAAAGAATTGAAAGTTACTAGGATACCTGGTCCAAAATCAGATATTTCTGCAAGTGCAACAACTGCTAGGAGTGGAATGTTGATCACTGGTTCCTTGAAGAGAAATCAGAATGCTCGTCCTGGTTTGTTCTGCAACTTGTGTTTGTTTCTTTTTTTTATCCTAGGAACTTTGACAAGACTGAACAAAGAGAATCAAGAGATATAATTTCAAGTATCTTTATTGTACTCTTGCATAATACAACGTGAAAATGGATCATATAACAAATTTAATTTTGATTGAGGTTTGTAATCTCAATGAACTTCGCAAATACAGGTTTCTCTTGAGTAACCAACTATCAAATTCTAACCTTAACATGAGATGATTTTATTGGTAATATTTTGTTAATTTTGTTTCTCCTCTACAGCCACTAATCTTCAGAAGCAAGCTGTAGTAAAAGGCCTATCCAAAAATCCTAAAACTGTCCCAAGTAACCCAAAAGTTGGCCTGGCTGATAAATGTTCAGTTACTAGAACACTTGCCAAGCAGGCTAGGAAACATTTGGTAAGGAAGTCAAGAGTCTGTAATTTTTTAACATTGATCACTTGTTCCATCAAGTTTTCAATTCCTTTTATTTAACTATTAGGCACATGATTTGTCTCTTGAAATTGGTTGACTGCACAGGATAACTCTGTTTCAAAAACACATCTACCATCCAGAATGCATCAATCAGGAACTGAAGCAAATAAGGAGTCAGAAGCTTGTCTTCCACAAGGTGTTTCTGACATCAGTGAGAAAAAGCAACAGACACAGATTCAAACAACAAAATTGTCGGGCCTGCGTATGCCATCTCCCTCATTGGGATTCTTTTCTCTAGTATGTTGGTTGTGGTTGGTCCTTATTTCATATTTAGGGGCATGTATCAGTAAAATAATGCTCATATTCATGCTTGTTACTGCTTTTGCAGGAAAAAACTCCCAGTTCACATAGCCAATTACAGAAAAGCTCTAAACCTTGCAAACCTGATAGTAGTAACATTCCTAAATTACAGAATTTAGAAACAAATTCTGTTAATGAGGCAAGACTACCGCATGCACCTGGAATAAGGTCTCAAATTGTCAAAGGTGCAGCAAAGAATTGCACCAATGTATTAACCCTTTTAGATGTAAAGTCAGAACCAAGGATGCAAGTGGATAATAAGCAATTGGCTGGTGTAGAAGTGGAACATAGCTCTATGGGCTCTGAAAAAATAAGCAAGCAAGAAAAGGTTGAAAACAATCTTGAACATGTCAACATAAAATCTAAGGATCAAGGACAATTACATAGAAGCGATAATGCCTCTAGCATGGAGAATGTGATATTCCCTAGACATGAAAAGAAGCTTCTTTCAGTGAGTCAAACCCAAGAGCAGTCAGAGAAAGAGGCTGATCACCCTGACGTTTTGTCAAACGAGTATCAATCTGTATTTCAGGAATCACAGTCTATGGATAGTCATGGCATGCAGAGAAATTTACTAATGAAAGCTAGTATTTCAAATACTGTGCATAATGCCATGGGACAAGATGAAGATGAACAACTCAAACTGCTGGCTTGTGATGTTCTTACTTCCAATGAAAGTTTTGTGCTACAGGAAAATCATGATACTTCTTTTAAGGATAGTAGACTCTCTGAAGAGTTCAAGGAATACAATAGTGTCGAGACTGCACTTTTAAATTATAGTCTTGTTGATTTGAGTGAAACTGTTTTGGGGGGATCTATACAAGAAATCCCCCTTAAGAATACTGAACAGGTGAATGGTGATGCTACTGATTTTGTTACAAGTGGAGGAGATGCACAAGTGCATTTATTGAACGGGAATCTCTCAGTTGAGTGCAATGAAAGCACTGAAAGTAGTTTAGAGGCAGTTAATCAGCAGTTACAGGGGGAACAACTCAAGACTACAAGTGCTGGTATTGTAGGAGAAATTAGTTCATCAAAAGATGAATCACATGTAAATAGTTGTCAACTAGTTCATATGACAACCTTATCTTCCAAAGGTTCTCCTCAGAAGTCTATACCAGAAATCAACTGTCCTGCTGAAAGTGAACCAAAAGCCGAAATTGAAGACTGCCAGTTTCCAGTAGATGATCAATCAGGTTTCATTCTGACAAGACCAGTGTTGGAAGGATGTGAGAAGGTTATTGACCCAATAGCAATGCATGAGAGTTCTCAAGCATTTGAATTGGATACTTTAAGTGAAGATTGTGTGGCTGTTTCTGCACCTGCTTGCAACACTGTGGTAAGCAATGTTTCTCAGGAAAGCAAACCTTTTCAAGAGAATCTCCACTTTACTTCCCAACTATGTCCAATGGTAAAAGCTGATTTTGATTCGAGTAAAAATGAAATGTCAGCCAATAACTGCTGTACGATTTCTGAGTTGCAGCTTAAAGATGAGGATTCTTCTAAGGATGCTTCAATACACAATGATGTTTCGTTTGATATCCCTGGAAACTTTGAGCAACAAATTAGCAAGACCATATATTCTAAATCCAGCAAAATACTTTGTGAAGGTGAGAGTTTAGAGCTAAATCATGGTCACTTGCTTGATCAGGGTGAATTTTGTGAAGTATCTGCAGATTTCATTTCAAACACCAAAGATTCTATCATTATTGAAGCTGGAAAATCCTCTGGCTGTTTACAACATACACTACTGGCTCAGTTAGTCCAAGAAGTTGATCACAGTAACAGAGAGATTGAAGAATCTCATGTGGAAGATGCACAAGTACATTTGTTCAATGAAAATCCAGTGGCATACAACTGCAACTGTAAGCACTGCCTTCTTGTTACAAATGATAAGTTTCCATTGTCAGATAACAATAACATAAATGTAAATTCTCATCTTTCTGATTTTCATAGGCCTGGTGCTGTTGTTGGTGTAGGTTCGGAGAATGTTAATAACATACAACACTTAGATGGTGACAGGCTGCCCACAAGTATTGCTTCTTCTGAAGAAATCAAGAAAACAAATTTATCTGAGGGTGTCCTAGAAGGATGTGATATCCATACAAGTGATCACAATGCTTCCAATCATCATATTCAGGTTATGCCTGAAAACAAAGATGAAAATATTGATGTGGATGAAAGGGAAGAGCTTTTACGAATGGATGATTTAAAAGAAGGTTCTTCTGACATATTGCCATTAGTTGAAGTTCAACTCAATGACAACGTGATATCTTCTGAATCCAATTCTTCTATAGAAGTGAGCAAAGATTCTTTTACAGACATGGTTGCTTGGAAATCTGAGGAGCATTGTTCTTTGAGTGAAAGGTCAAACTTCCCGGCTTCAGATAATTTAACCTTCAACACAGGAATCCTGCAGGTCTGTGAAGTTAGTTCATCGAACACTAAAATATTTTCTGATGAAGCTGAAACTAATATCTTTGAGAAAATTGAATCTTAAAATTTTAATAATTATTCTTTTGGTATATTTTTGTTGCATGTTAGTCAAACTGTTTGTGTTGCATGTAGAAGTTGAATCAAAATGCCCCCCATGGAGATTGGCCGGAAACTGTTTCTGCAACTGCTTGCGACACTAAGGTAAACGATGTTACTCAAGAAAGCACACCTTTTCATGAGAATGTTGTACAAAATCTCCACTTTACAGCCCAACTATTTCCAATGGTAAAAGAAGATTTTAATTCCAGGGAAAATGATATATCAACTAATAACTGCTGTACCATTTCTGAGTTGCAGCTTAGAGATGATGGTTCTTCTAGGGATGCTTCAATGCACTATGATGGTCAATGTGATGTTACTGGAAACTTTGAGCAACAAACTAGCATGATTACATATTCTATAGCTAATGAAATGCTTTGTGAAGATGAGAGTTCAGTGCAAAATCATGATCACTTGGTTGATCAGATTGATTCTTCTGAAGTATCTGCAGATTTCATTTCAAACACCAAAGGTTCTATTGGTAATGGAGCTGAAACCCCCCCTGGCCATTTACAACATACACTATTGGCTCAGTTAGTACAAGAATTTGATCACACCAACAGAGAGATTGAAGAATCACATCTGGAAGTTGCACAAGTGCAGTCATTTGCTGAAAATCCAGTGACATACAACTGCAGCAGTAACCACCATCTTGCTGTTACTGATGATAAATTTCCATTGGCTGATAACAATAATATAAATGAAGATTTTCATCTTTCTGAGTTTCAAAGGCCTGGTGCTGTTGTTGGTGTAGATTCCCAGAATGTTGATAACATACTTATTGCTTCTTCTCAAGAAATCAAGAAAACAAATTTATCTGAGGGTGCATTAGAAGGATGTGATATCCATACAAGTGAGCAGAATGCTTCTAATCATCATATTCAGGCTATGCCTGAAAACAAAGAAGGAAATCTTGATGTGGATGAAAGGGAAGAGCTTTCGCAAATGGATGGTGCAAAAAAAGGTTCTTCAGACATATTGCCATTAGTTAAAGTTCAACTGAAAGGTTCCCAGAAGGTTGATAACATACTGAACTTGGATGTTGATTGGCTGCCCACAAATATTGCCTCTTCTGAAGAATTCAAGAAAAAAAAATTATCTGAGGGTGCATTAGAAGGATCCGATATCCATTCAAGTGAGCACAATGCTTCCGATCATCATATTCAGGCTATGCCTGAAAACAAAGATGAAACTCTTGATGTGGAAGAAAGAGCAGAGCTTTTGCAAATGGATGATGCGAAAAAAGGTTCTTCAGATATATTGCCATTAGTTGAAGTTCTACTCAATGATAATGTTGTATCTTCTAAATGCAATTTTTCTATAGAAGTGAGCAAAGTCTCTGTTACTGACGTAGTAACTTGGAAATCTGAGGAGCATTGTTCTTTGAGTGAAAGTTCAAACTTACCAGCTTTAGATGATCTAACCTTCAACACAAGAACCCCACAGGTCTGCGAAGTTAGTTCATTGAACAGTACAATTTTTTCAGATGAAGCTGAAACTAATAATATCTTTGAGAAATATGAGTTTCCAAATACAGACATGCAGCACCAGTCAAGTGGCAATATTTATTCTGCAGAAGACAGCAGCAAAATAATTTGTTTGTGAGTATCTCAGTTCTTGAAAATATTTGATCAATTACGCTTTGGCAATCCTTTCATTTGACAAATTGAGTGATATAATATTAATTTTTTGAATGGCAGGGAGGATTCTGCAACTAAAAGCAAGCAAGAAGTTCCTACTGTGAAGCCTCCACCAAATGCTGCTCCGTTTTCAGATGAATGGTTAGCTGCAATTGAAGCTGCTGGAGAGGTGAGTAAGATTTCTTGCTACACCTGCACATTTTTTATGACTGATTAATCATGCATGGCGTGTTGTTTCATGCCACTTCAGTGTTGAGTGTTGTTTTCCTGTTTGTATTGCATGTGAAAGTTGAATCAAATTTTTGTTAGACTTAGCTTCACTATATTATGCCATTAGTTCTTTGAAATGTGGTAGACTATCTTTTGATGTTAGATTCATCTTACACCTCGTGTTTACAGGAGATTTTAACGATGAAAAGCGGTGCTGTACAAAATTCTCCCCCTGACAAGCCTCAGCAAGAACCAGGTCCTTGGTCCCCGGTAGGTTCATTCTTCAGTATCTAATTCTGATTCAAATTATAAGCATAAAGCTCTAGCGTGAATAGTTGACTTTTTCTTCTTTAAATTGGATACTAAAGTATAAGATTTACACCTTACCTACGGATTCCCTCACCTGAATTGTGTTTACATAATAGATCAGTATCTCTCTTTTCACGGTTTAAATATTGGAAACCCCATCAATATTTATAAATAGGTTTAAATTTATTATTGATCCCTAATAAATACTTGATTTTGTGTTTGTTTTCTAATAAATTTTTGTTTTCATTGAGTTCCTAATAAAATAACAATTTCATTTTTTGTTCTTGATATTTTATTTTAGTCCCTGATAAATTGATGAATTTCGTGTTTATTTCTTGATAAATTAGCAAATTTTGTTTTAGTCCCGACTAATAACAAATGAAAAAAAAATTATCAAGAAACAAATACAAAATTCGCTAATTTATCAGGAATTAAAAAAAATTCAAGTATTAGAAACAAAATTATTTTTTTATTAGAGACTCAATTACAAAACAAAAATTTATTAAGGAGTAAGCTTCAAATTCGAATATTTATTAGAGATAAAAACATATTTTAGTCTTGTAAATATTCATGGAAAGATGCGCACAAAATTTTGACCTAACGAAGTCACGTGAAAAATCTAACATGTGAGACATTTCCTACAAACAACACAACCTAAAAGAACTTATAAAATAAAAAGAGCAAGCATAAAGCAGCTATCCACTTCCACTGCTGCAGTGCCTGTGTCTTTGTAGTTTCAGAAAATATGAAAAATAAACAAGGAACAGACATCGTTTATTGTAGATGTTCCCTGGACCAGAATGGGAATATTCTCTATATTCATTTCATCCTCTTCGATGGTGATAGGGGCCAACCTCTGCCTGCTTTATTAAAATGGGATTTTTTGCAATCTATTTTGACGTGTCATCTCTCCAGAACTTAATCCTTCTTAACTTCAAAAGATGTAATTTGCATGAGAACAGCATTTGATATTGGTATTCCTGTGATTATCTTAACTTAAAAATGCCTTGCCAGCTTTACACCAATGTAACATTAAAATCTACCCAATCCTTTTTCCTTATCTTTGATGTCTTGATAATCAACTCAGTTTCGCTTTATTCTTCCTTATTGCTAACTATAATATTTTCTAGTTGAACATCTAAGAAGTTGCATTATTACTGTTACTTTCCCTATTTCGTTCGTTGTCTATGCTTTGCATTTGGACTATATATTATTCAGTATTTAATTTATTTGTTTCATTTTGGTTTTTGCAGGTGAGACGCAAGAATCAATCGATTGGACCCTTTGATTGTACCAAACACAATATCCAGCATTCCAGTTCAGAATGATATAAAACTGGGATTTAATCTTTATTAATCACTAACCATTTTTTCATTGCTTGAGCCAACCCTTCAACCGCTTCAAAAGTTAGAAGACGTTGTACGGAGCAAAGTGCTACGCATGTAGAATTAACAATTATGCCTTACTCTGAAGATGCTTAATAAATAATACACTTATTGCTCTCAAATTGTAAATGATATTTGTGTACTTGTTTTTACTTTATAGAATTCTAGTTTTAAAAGTTTCCCACAAGGTATAAGGTGAGACATATACTTTGGTGTCCTATAAACTCTAGGTTTTTCATCACATTTTCATGTTCCTGTGTTTGTTGTCCTTTTGTTAATGAAATTTGAAAGAAAAAAAAATGTCCTATCCATTTTTACTGTACAAAAAACAGAATCTTCACATGTTAAAGAATTTAATTTTTACAGGCTCGTAAAACTCACATTATTATTTAATGATATGCTACTAAAATATTTAATAAACTTGAACATTTTATGTACTGTTAAACTTATCAAATAATGTAACAACATATTAATTAATTACACAATAGCGCAAAATTCTTTTACATTGACATGCGTTTAAGTTAAACTATTTTGCTTCCCATGAACTTCACCCTTTTCCTTTCTTTCAAACAACCCGAGATTGAGAATTGTAAAAAAGCTTTCCTCCTTACCATGATAGATAAAGATATCAATGTTTTTTTTTATCGATAAATACCAATTTAGTAGAATGTTCATTTTTTTAACAGAAGATATGAATACATACCCTCAAGCCTTAAACCTTCTGTCTGCACATCTCGTGTATCCATTCCAAGTAGCATTTTTTTGTTGTGTTGACTTATCTGACGCGAGTATTACAGAAAACTATGAAAAGTCATGATGCATTCAATTTTCTGAACCATAAAGGAAGTACTTTTCTATAAAAAAAATGCTCACTGAATTCAAATCCACTATACAGATAATATAGCAGAAAATAGCTAAAATCAAGGTAGCAATAAGTTACGATGCAAATAACATGAGCAACATACTTGATGAGTTACCCGAGAAAACAGTCACACAAAAAAATAAAAATAAGATTTAAATATCTTTTTAGTCCTTTAAATTTGGAATGTTTTTTTAAGTCCTCTGCATTAATGTTTGTTTTATTTAGTCCCTCAAACTTGAGGAATGATTTTTTTAGTCCCTCTCCCCATATGGCATTAGTGTGTGGCAAACAGGGAATATTGTTACATGTCACTTTACAACAATAAGCCGTCAGGGTTAAAAAAAATATATGGAAATTAATATAGTTACATGGCACTTTACAACAAAAGGGCGCTCATGAAGCCGTAATTGCACCTACCTAGTCACACAGATTGAATAAATTACCTAAGGGAGTTTGATTGGCAACAAGATTGAATTTTCATTCAACTTGATCGTTTCCTGCTTGTAAGCAGGGAACTTAAGTGATAAAAAAATTAAAAACGAATTATTATTTTTCCTTATATGCTTGCTTCAAGTCCTTGAGTCTTCTGCTTTAAGCATACTCAGGATTCAGTGCTAATGCTTCCCTGTAGATCATCTCTTTTATTTGCTCTTCATCCAATTGCTGTTGCTCAAAATCAAATGAGAATGGCTCCATGCAGATTGGTTCATCAGCTACATCATGCAGTTTTTCAAGGTATGGATGGGCTAGTGCTTCTTCAACTGCCAATATTTAAACAAAATAGAAATGAAAATTTGCCCAAATCTATTCTTTGTGTAGCTTTACTGATGCTAATGCAGATATCATCAATGTTCAAAGTGAAACCGAATGTTGCTTTATCTATCTACAGAAACATAAAAGAATGGGAAAAGTACCTGTAATTCTTTTGGTGGGATCAACTGTCAGCATTTTATCAACAAGATCAATGGCTGCGGGATGAACATGGGGGAAGACTTGAGCTAAAGGTTGGCGAGGATATTGAGGAAGTTGTCTGATATATCTTCTTGCATCTTCATTTTTCACTAACCCAAGGTCAGCCTCAGTTGGGGTGCCAAGAAGCTGTGGATAAGAGAAGAGGGATAAGTAAGCATGGAACCAGAATTACCATTTATAATTAAATTATTGGTTATATTCATGATATTAAATAACTTGAACTATATGATCATCAATGTTTTATATGAGCAGCTATGGGAGCATTTAATGCAATTTTTTACATCATGTTTAAATTTATATTTTCAATCTCACCTCTGTCAATAGGCGCATCTGATGCACATGGTCTTTGCCCGGAAACAGAGGCTTTTTATTCATAAGCTCCATAAAGATGCAACCAACAGACCACACATCTATAGCAGAGGTGTAATCAGAGGAGTTCAACAACAATTCGGGAGCTCTATACCATCTTGTGACTACATATTCTGTCATGAAGTCACTTTCCAAAGTCGGTCTCGCAAGACCAAAATCAATAATCTTTAAATCACAGTTTGAGTTTAGCAGCAGGTTGCTTGGTTTTAAATCTCTATGGATTACGTTTGCAGAATGTATATACTTAAGCCCACGAAGAATCTGGTACAAGAAGTACTGCAAGTACAAGAGCATCCAATCATCAGCAAAACAAAGTTCCAATGTGTAAACTTAATATTTATGATATAATTTTTTTTAAGAAAATAACAATTTGAGAGCACTCACTTGGCAGTGCTCCTCTGACAGATTTTGATTGGAGCGAATGATATGGTGAAGATCAGTATCCATGAGTTCAGTGGCTATGTAGACATCATTAAACTCTCTACGCAAGGGTGGAGGAATAACATCTCTCAAACCAATTACCTGTCAGGGAAACACATTTTAATCACAACGAAATAGACAACGGTGTGAACTCTTTTATTAATGTGGACTTGGCTAGCTTTAAACTACAGTGTAAACATTAAAGCCGTACCAACACAAGTACACAACCAACTTATTAAGCATAAGTTAAATTAAATTCAATGTTATGAATAGCAAAAGTTTATAACTAAATCCCAGTACCATGTCATCGTGTGTTCCACAAATTAGGAAGTCATGGTCAATTGGGAGATGTGACTTGACTCTATTAAGTCCCTAGCAAACGTGTCTCCACTCACCACATGTATTTTACTGGCATAGTAGCATTTTATGTTGCTACAACCTTTTCTAAAAAAGTTATATGAAAATTCACAACAGTTTTGGTTTTAATTTTAGAGAGCACTGATATTGTAAAGATTTTCTACATTATTATTCAATCATATAAAATGTGTCGTGTCTTATGTTTGTTGCTTTTTATAAAAATTATTTTAAAAATCATATAAAAAAAATTACTCTGACAGTGCTGCATGTATATTGGAATCTTAATTTTAACTGACTATTTCATGAAAATATATGTTACACTACGTGGCATAATCAAAACAGTGTATGAAAAAAATTTCCACCAAGCACGAATTGAATTTGTATCATATGATACGATATATCTAAAATAAGTCAAACTTAGCAAAGGAGAGATATCACTCACATTTTCATGATCCAAATGCCTAAGAAGCTTAATCTCACGAAGCGTACGCTTAGCGTCCATGTGATTGTCGAAAGCGTTCGCTATCTTCTTCACAGCCACCAGCTCGTTCGTCTCGGTATTCAACAGTGAGCTTCAAAAAGCACATCAACATATTCAGATTTCTCAAAAAAAAAAAAGTAAACGTTAAACAATAAACACTCAAGCACTAGCTAACAGATTAACATATCCACAATCAAATCCAATTCATCGAGGAACGAAAAACCGAATCAGAGAAACACACAACTTCTTAATTAAATCAATCGCGTTTTCAAAAAAAAAAAAACAAAATAAATCGAAGAAAACGAACGAATCAGTACCAAACGATTCCGTACGCGCCGCGTCCGATAGGCATGATCGGAGGACGGTACTTCGTCGTAACCTCGAAGAGGTTTCCAAATATGTTGTACTGAATGAACTGTCCGCCATGCGTCGGAACCGCCGCAAAATCGGCGACGCCGTTTGGATTAACTCCGGCCATCACTTTCTCTCTCTAGAAACCGTCAAAGTAAGAACGAGAAAGAAGACGAAGCCGATGGAGAAGTGGAAGGAAGAGGTTTTTAATTTAAATAGTGTCCGCAAGGAGCGAGTGAGTAAGTCACCGAGTCAGTGCGTGCGTGCGTGCCGGCGGGCATGTGAGTGATTCTTATTTTTCGCTCGGTCAACTCGGCCGAGTAAGTAAGCACGTTGAGTCTTCACTTCACACTCTTTCGGAGCAGGTGCCACGAAGGTGTGAAAACGCGCGAGGGGGAAAAATTAACGAAACGAACCACACGCGCACACGTGTGACGCGTACGAAACCTAATCTGACGGCTCAGATCGTAGCCGCCTCTCATCTACGGAGCTCGTTCGTTCAATTATTTCAACAGCCATCAACCTTTTCTTTTCCTCTATGTGATTTATATGCTCGTCAAAGCCACCTCGTGTATTTTCTTAAACTAACGTGAGAGATAATAATGATAATAAATATAATAGAATGATGTTATTCTCCTGAGCCAGAAGAAAACTGAATAATTGAGTCAGAAGCGTGTTAGTATAATTGCAATTTTTGACTCAAGCATTCCTATGCCTATGCATAATATATAAAGCTATAAAATGATTCGATTCCTTTGTTTCGGCATTTGGACCCTTTCAGTCACCAAAATTAATAATTTTGGTAAAATTATTTTCGACTTGAGGATAATTATTTGCGCAAATAATTGATTAGGTTTATAAAGAAATTTATTTGTTAATCTCTAACTGACAACTACTTCTAATAACATCCCAGCTACGAAGTTTTTGAACAAATTATACTTGTACTTTTGAGCTATTTTTTAATTATATATAACAATACTCTTTTATTTCTTTCTACACTAAACCTCCTCCTCTGTATTTGAAAACCCTGAGGGTCATTTTCTTATATATTATTCTCTCCTTTCTTTTTACATGTCGTTTAATGTTATCTAAGAATATAAAAAAAAAAAGATAATAATTTTTTTTTATTCTAATAAAATAATCATGAGGTTTCCTTTTTTACCATTTCTTCTTCTCACTTTATAATAAATACATATATAAAATAATTAAATATTAAAGGAGTAGAGGAAGGACTTAAGTAAAGGAAGAACTGACACAAACACTGGTAGCAGAGGAAGGACTTCGTTTGTGTTAATTGGCTGTGAAAGGAGTAGCAAGTATCGGTGTAGGAAATAAGAATTTTTTAGAAGAGATACTTGGACTAGGAAATGTGGGTGTTCCTTCAAGCTTCGTGGCAAGCTAGTAGTTGGAGGACAAGACTGGATGGTGAAGTTGATCTGTGAGATTCATAATCATGAATTGGTCAAGTCATTAGTTGGACATTCATATGTCGGGCGATTGAGTAAAGTTGAAAAGACACTTATTGTTGATATGACGAAGTCAATGGTCAAACCAAGAAATATTTTGCTAACTCCGAAGGAGCACAATGTCAATAGTTGTACGACCATCAAACAAATATACAATGCAAGAAGTGCATACCGTTCTTCCATAAGAGGAAATGATACCGAAATACAACATCTAATGAAGCTTCTTGAACGGGATCAGTATATTCATTGACACAGATTAAAGGATGAAGGCGTGGTTCGTGATATCTTTTGGTGTCACCCTGATGCAGTGAAATTAGTCAACGCATATAATTTGGTGTTTTTCATAGACAGTTCTACAAAACAAACAGGTACAAACTCCTAGTGCTCGATTTTGTTGGAATGATACCAACTGAGATGACATTCTCTGTTGATTTTGCATATCTAAAGGGTGAACATCTTAATAATGTGGTTTGGGCTTTAGAATGCTTTCGAGGTTTATTTTTAAGACGTGATGTCCTCCCTAGAGTTATTGTGACTGACAAAGACCAAACATTGATAAATGCAATGAAAACTGTATTCTCTGAGTGTACAAATTTGTTGTGCAACTTTCACATAAACAAGAATGTGAAGACCAAATGTAAATCATTAATTGGTTAAAGAAATGCTTGGAAGTATGTCATGGATGCCTAGGGAACTCTTCTTGATTGTCCTTCGGAGCAATAGTTTGATGAGTGCCTAAAGAAGTTTGAAATGGTTTGTTCACCTTGGCCAATATTTGTTGACTATGTCAAGGATACATGGATAATCCCACACAAGAAAAAATTTGTTACCGCGTGGACGAATAAGGTGATGCACTTAGGTAACACAAAAACAAACAGGTATGAAATTGTTCAATTATTTCTATTAACATTGATGAATTGATGGAACTTTATTATTGTATATGTTTATTGTTATTTGTGTATCTGAAATGTAAGGTTAAATCTGTTCATTGGGCTTTAAAAAAAGTGTTACAAAATAGCCTTAGAGACTTATGCAGTGTCTGAGATGCCATGAACAACATGATGACGCTACAGCACACGGAAATTAGAGCATCATTTGAAACAAGTACACATGTCGTTGGACATGTCTTCAAAAAAAACCTTATACAAGAGGCTTCTTGGAATGGTTTCAAGGTATGCTTCATATGGAAGGTTGTAGTTTTTTTAATTTAACATTTTCAATAAATGTGCAGAGAGGCATGGTTGAGGCCCTGAGCATTTACAAGAAGTGCAAAGGTTACAGCTTAGACTACGTAGGATCAAGGAAGCTGGTTAGCTGGTTTTCAGCTTGAGAGAATCCAATTTTTGTTTGGTTAAGAACAATGCAATCAGAATCTTCACTAGGAACAAAGGTAGTGACTTTAAGATCAGTGGTTGTGTCCCATGAATTATAAGTTTTTCCCAATGATACACCTCCACTTCAGCTAGGTTCAGCTATGTGGCATCCGAGTGGCACCATTTATTTCTCTTATTGCTAACATAGTTTATCATTCTGTTATGTGGTTAATGATCTATTATACAACAATTTCAATAAATTTTGGACCATTAGAAATTGTTGTCTAAATTTAAGGGTTCTAATCTTTTTTAGGCACATGACAAGCACCATATGAGAAGTCCTTAAAAAAGATTATAGGATATGATAAGCACCATATGACAAGCAAAACTTAATAGTTTATGTTCAAAGTAAAGCTACAACCTAATAGTTTGTGTTCCTATTTTTAATTTATTATTCACTACCATACAAGATATAAATAAAGTAATAAACCACTAAAACCTTCAAAATATAAATTGACACCAACCAAAATATCTTAAACAAGCATTATACTTTCATACATAATACAATAAAAAGCCTTAAAACCAAATTTCAAACCAATATCTTAAACAACCATTATACAATATCATACTTCAGGCTAAAAGCCTCAAAATTAACCCTAAACCCTAATTAAAAACCATTTTTCATAAATTATAACCTAATTTCCACTCTTTAAAATTAAAAGACATTCTTGCGGATCAAGTTGATCCGCAAGATTTTTGCGGATCAACTTGATCCGTACCCCAAATACAATTGCGAGTCATCTACGTCTATTCACCTGCCGTTAACGCGAATCAACATACAACCTAGCAGATCAACTAAATCACTAGCAGATCAACCTAACTACCTTAGCGGATCAACCTAACTACAGCAGCGCAAAAGTAGAAGAAATGGAAATGACGCTTGCCTCAACGGTGGATGGTGGCAAAGCTCTTCACAGGAACCTCCTCAATGCACCTCACTGCAACTCCACATCACTGCAAATGGCAATGCCCCGGAAGAAGAATACCAAAAGCGCGCAGGAAAATGAAAAGTTGGGTGAAGAAGAAGAAGAATATGAAAAGCGGGAGAGAGAAACTGAAGCGTTGGGTGAAGAAGAAGAAGAATACGAGAAGTAGGAGAGAGAAACTGAAGCACTGGGTGCACAAATGTTTTAAAAATAAGCCAAGGGTAATAAAGTCTAATAAAGTCTTTTTGCGTAAAGTGTTGGTTACACCAACAAAAATGCTGGTTGCACCTAGCTTCACCCCAAAACAACTTGGTCTCAACATGATCTCAACGACCCAAACAGCTGACCCATTTTTCATCGATTTCAACTTGACCCAAATCTTTTACTTTGGTCCGTACAACGTGGCACTTACAAGTGCTAATCCACTCAAGATTTGAATTAAACCCTCTTTACAACTTGGTTCGAAATCCGTACTTAGCTCCCTAGCACTTAACAAGACAATCAGCATTCATGCACTTGCTACCAGACGAAGGCCAGCGTGGGAAAGTTAGCAAGTTTCCCATTATGAGAATGAAAAAGTTGCTTTCAACCGTTGGATAAACTATTTGTTTAATCAAAGGTTAAGATTTTTTCATTATTTATTTTTCTCCCTTATCTACTTTGTGTTAGTAAATATTTGTTTATTGGGAGTATTTTTGTTTGCTTTATAATTGGTTTGTGAATATTTTTGTACACATTTCAATCCAGACTATTTAAAAAGCTAACAGTCCAACACAACCACACCGCATCATCACCACCAAAGCTCAACGGCAGCAACACCACCGCAACCCCAATGGCAGCGACAATGAAAAAGGCAAACTACGGCAATGAAACGATGACAACGGCAATACCACAGCACCAACTCCCTTCACATCCATAACCAACACTACAGCAACGACGGCAACAGCACCTCCACCACAACGACTCTCCTTTCCAAGGCAACGATGGCAACACCACCAACACCTACCCTTTCTCAGATCTGAAAATCACAAACCACCCTCCTTTCTCAAATAAAACAAAAAAAAAACGCAACGACTTTTCTCAGATATGCAAAAAGAAATACGCAATCAACACAAGAAAACAGCAGGGGCATTGTCGACATGGATGATTTTTTTTAGGATGAAGCGCGCCAATCTAACGGTCCTAAATTTCTTTCGCCACAAACATTTGTCCAGTAATAATAGACAAATTACTAGTTATTACGGTAAATGGTCACATACTACAAAGGGTAATAATATCGCAATCGCTGAACAATGTTATTTAACAAAAGGATCGACCACAAATAAAAACAACCCAACTCCAATCATCATCACCACGTCCAGCAAAATACATTCAAAAGCTATCTAAAAATTTGAGGAACCCACAGTGGCGCATTAGAAACCATGACCATAGAATTTATGAGAGAAATATTATGGGCACCGTGCCTCTCCAACAATCCCCAAAACGTTGCTTAGGCTTCAGCAAACCTGAGAGGCAACAGTCATGACACGAATCAGAACCACCCAATTAACAACGCAAAACATGTCAAGTAAAACGGAGAGAAAAGCTTCATAAAATCATGAATTTATAAATTATCAATGTAAGAAATATCAAGACTTACCCAAGCTCAGAAAGCTTTTGGTGAGCCTCAGCGTAATCAGCGAAGAAGGCATCTTCGTCCTGAAGTCATTACCAAATCAAATACATCAAGAAATGTTCTACATTCCAAAAATTCAATGTTATGCAAAATATTACGAAATACATACCGATGCATATTTCTCAACAAGAGGGCGGAACACAGGGTCAGACAAAAGTGCCTTGTCAGAAGGTAGCTGAAGGAGGCCTTCTTTCTCACCACTCAACAACTCCCTAAAACATTTTAGGACATAGATAAAGAGTTAGAATGAAAATTCCAACAAGTAAAAAAGAAGTGTTAATTTTTTTGCTGAGACGTAAAAATACTCACTTGAAGTATGAGTTGTCGAAAATAAGAGGATTAGAGGTCCAGGGACCCTCGAATCCAGAACGCTCCTTGTGCGCAGCTCCCTACAAAATACATTTGGCAAAATTACACCAGTAAAGCTACGAGTTTAGATATTACATTTTTTCCAATATAATAGCAGTATAATTTGACAATGTAGCTAAAACAAATAAATTTAAAATCATAACATACAATAGTGTGACCCCCAGACAGAGCAACGATATCTCGGTCACTAAGCCCCATAGCTTTGCCAAACACATCTCTCAAATGGTCAGAACCTGCAACAATCAGGAACAAACCCTAAGCAAAGCAATCCCTACCAATCACAAAATTCTTGAAACAAGTTTAGAGTACTGACCCTTAGTGGCATCGGGCAAGCGACCCTCTGGTGGTGGCTCAGGTTTGTCCTGATCAGAACAAACCACCACATTAGTTTCAAAAATGACAATCAATCATATCGCACAAAAAAGTTGCGACAGCAAAATAGTGCCCCGTAATTTTCTAAAATTGGGTGCAAAATAATAATACAAGCAACAAATATGCTGCAAAGTATCCAAAGCAACAATACATGCAATCAAAATTGGTAAGTATCCCAAGCAAATCTTGTAGAACAAATTGCGAGTTTTAGCTATTAACGGAATCTTGTGGAAAAAATGTTAACTATTAAAGGAATTTTATGGGGGGAAATGCCACAGATTATACACCATGAGAATCCAAGGAAACAGATTCAGTGCAGTCAAAATAACGCATTCACACAGTCATACCAATGGATGGACATCTGACAAATCAGATAAATGCTTATAATAAATCAGATTTGTTGAAATAAAATATGAACGTGTTAAATGACTTAATGAGCCGTCTATCTTCATCAAACAGTTCTAAATTGTTAATGCGTGAATGAATAAAATTGAATGCAGGGAATCCGAATCCACAATTCAATAGCTCTACAACAACTACCGTTCACTACGAGCAAAACAAAATTCAGCATAAAAATTAAAAATACAATCAAATCAGTTTACAAAACATAGATTATCATGTATTATTATATACAATATAAAATTTAATCAAATCGAACAACGGACAGTAACAGTGTGAACTAAAAACTTGCAGTACGATACCTCTCTTCCAGGATGGAAGGGAACTTCAGGTCCACCGGTGACCTCAACGGCAACAACGCCAGCCAACTGCGTTAAACACAAACACAGAAATAAGCGCACAAGCACCAAAGACAAGTAACAACAAATTCTCAGATAAAAAAAACGAAAAAAAAAAACGAAACAAATAAAAAATCATCACCTGGTAGAAATCGGCGTAGCTCAAAATAGGAAACTCCGCTTTGAGTGGCTCCAAAAGCCTAACAGCGATGTCAAGACCGTTGTTAGCGCCGTGAGCGAGTTCGGAGGGGTGCTTTATGGTTCCGAAGGGACCACCGGTCTTCGAGCTCACGTCGTAAGTTCCAGCAGAGTGCCATCTGCACACAAAACGTACCAAAACGTGTCAAAACGACAGTCAACAAACTCAGAGTCGTAAATAACAGTGATCTAAAGTTAAATGGAAAAAAAAAACGTACGCCAAACGGAGCATTAGAGGAGCGCATCTCTTCTCAGCGATGAAGCCTCTGAGCTTCTTCTTCGCCTTCTCAACGGCCTTCTGGTAATCAGCGCTCACGGTTGGGTAAGACTTTCCCATAGCTTAAGATTCTAAACAACAAAAAAAGGTTAAAATGCAGATCGTGAAGTTAGAGTAATGGATTTCGGAGAATGAAACGAAGCGAAACGAACCTTGGAAACTGAGAGAGAGGAAATGGAAATGGAGATATGATAACCCTAGAGGCACGAGCAGAGCACAAGCCAACAATGAAGAAAGTGTGGGAGGGGGAAGGTAGATATAACGGGGAGAAGCGGAGAAAGTTCTAGTAGGTGATCATGGACCGTTGGATTGTTATCATGCGGTTTTTGTTGATTTGGGAAATTGACGGATGGGATAGGTTTGCACGTGTAAATTGCACGGTGGGGTAGGTGAGGAAAGGCTTTATGACTGACCAGTGAGGAGAAAGAGAAACAAAGGATGGGATTGTAAAAGGCAACAATGGATTATTGTTATCGAAGAGAGTGAGAACGGATTTGGTGGCGTTAAGCCATAAGCCCATTTGACTATTATAATTTGAGGGTGAAATGACGAAGTTGCCCTCGTTGACGGGATTAGTACATTCGCTGTGTTGGGTTGTGTGATCGCGCTTTCGTACCATACTGACAGCCATGTTTTGGAGCGGCTAGGGATAATAATAATAATAGATTAAATTACTTATTTATTTTTGTTATGATTCTTATTTTTTCTAGTCGCTGTAGATTAAAAGTGATGTTTTAAATTTCTAATTCTTTAGTTTTAAAAGAAATTTTTTAGTCTTTATAATTTTATGATTCTTTCTTTTTAGTCTTTATAATTTTTAAATTATAAAAATTAAAAAAGAATTAAAATATAAATTATAAAGACTAAAGATAATTAAAATCTAAATTATAGTGATTAAAAAAATCATTTTTAAATTAGAAGAACTAAAAAAATAATAATCATAAAATTATAAGGACTAAATGAGTAATTTAATCATAATAATATTATGTTTATATCGAATTTTATTTTAGGTTTTTAATAAAAAAAAATTGTTATTTTCAATCTCTTATTTATTGTAATTTTTGTCTTCATTAATGATTTTTATCATTCAAATTAATATTTTTAATATTATTAATGATTATGAAGATATCACTTAACTCAAAACAGAAATTTTAAATAAAAATTTTAATATACCATGATAAAACAATAAAAAAATTGTTAAAAATCTATAATAAAATTTAATCATTTATTAGAAAATTTAAACATATTTAAGTCTTATATAAGAAATGTTTTAATATTTTTAGAAAGATAGTATCAAGAAGATTAAAAGTTATGAAAAATTAAAAAGAATAAAAATATTTTTTAGATATGAAAAAAGAAAAATTTTTTAATAATTGACTGTAAATTAATATTTTGCATGGTAATTAGATGTAAACATGTTTGTAGTATTTTTGTGAATCTTATTCTTAATGATTCAATTGAGAATTAAAAAATTATGTATCAAATGTAACCTTAAAAGTAAGTTTAATTAAAAAGAAAAGTAGTACTTTCACCTTAGACTAAAAATGTTGTGTGAAATTTTCTTCTAAACTTATTAAAAATGAAAACTTTCAAATATGGAGCATTTCATTCTAAACTCAATTTTTTTAAACAAAAATAGTTTTATAAATTTAAAACGTTTTAAAAATAAATTTTTAAATATTTACTCGAAGGCATTATAAATCTTTCATATGATTTTCGCTAGATAGATTTTAATATATATGTATTTAATTTTATCACAGTTATTAACTGTTTGTCTCCTCTAAAGTGAGGAAATATGCTTTAGAAAATAAAACGCATTAACAATAGTCAATTATAAAACACATCACAAGTTGCATGTTTTTAATTAATACATATTACAATTGATTATGGTATAATAATTAAGGTATTAAGGTATAGAAAATACCCAAGGCGTTTTATATGATTTATTGGAGTAGGTAACCATTAAGGAAGGGAATTTGACAAATTATTAAAATTGCTTCTTTCTACTATAATATACATTCAATGATTTAAATAGGAAATTATGACTGAAATTGATTTGAATATATTTAATGATTTCAAATTAAAGAAATAAAAAATCATTGTAATGCCTAATTTGAAAAGCAACACATATCTAAAATTCAAAATTCACGTCCAGCGAGAGTCTCCGTGGAAGGCTAGTTACGTAAATTCAGCTTGAAAATTATAAACGGAGCTGGTAACCTTCCGTGGCAGAAATAATAAAAATAAAAAAATAAAAGTCGAGAATGTGAACGCGTTCCACTTCAGAAGATTCCATATTGGGCAATATTAATGTCACCGTTGAGGCATACCCTCTTCCACACCTCCCCTCCTTTCCTGCTGACGCAATCTGATTGCTCCCCATCCCTCACTTTGAGGTGTCCACGCGACTTGTATGCATTTTAAAAACTCAAAAAGGCTACTTATCAATTATCATTAACGAAATCTTGAAATAATTTTCTTCTTCTATTTATATAAATTCAGCATTTCAATTTCAAAGATAGTCTAAATTAGGAATTCTCATTGATATTCAATCATTTTTTGTATTAAATAAGATTAAAACTAAGTTGTTTTTTTAAGTAAATTTAATTTGAATGGTAGTAATGACTCATTTAGAAAAAAAGGGAATGACAGCGATATTTTTTTTTCTAACATACTTTTTTTAATTTCTCGATTTAATGATTTTTTATCTTAATTTAATTTATGTTAAGTGAGAAACCAAATTTATTAAAATTAATAAATTTTAATCCATCATAAAAAAACTTTAAAAGATAATTTAAAAAGAATGCCACCAACATTCATTTTTATTTTTATTTATTAAAAAATCATGTGTATTTGTCTCTCTCCTACTTACTCCTCCAGTAACGAGAGAGGAATCAACTCCCTTATTTAGAATCATCATTTGTGTTACATGTACATCAAACATCTTATCTAAAATAAATCTTCGTTTGTCACATGTGAACGTATGACATTTTTTCAATCTAAAAATTCTAGGTGTTGTGTTTTTTTTTTTCATAATATTTGCATCACCACTAAATTATTTATTATTTATTTATTGACATCATTTTAAGATTTAAAAAGATGATTAAGTTCAAATTTTAGATTAGATGATTGATTTATAATAGATCATTATTTATGGGAATAATTCATTATAGAATTTGATTACGGAAATAATTTTAGTAGCATTTTAATATACCAAAATTTATTAATTTAAAACAAACAATTATTTACAAAAATAATTTAACATGACATTTATTTATAGGATGCTTTAATACGGAAATTAATTTTTAGAAATAATCATAACAAATTTGAATATGGAATTAAACATGACATTTGTTTATGAATATAATTTTATATGGAATCTATTTTTTAAAATTATATAATTTCAAAATGGAAAAAATTACAACATAATTGAATGTGGAAGGATTTTTTCTGGCAAATTGATTTCTTTAGAGCAAAGGAGTTTTTTTTATTATAAATCAACATAAAAATAACTATCAAGCAAGAAGGAACTGGTTAATTGCAATACAACTTTCAATTTCACAATTTATAGAAGATAAAAAAAATATTTTTTTGAAAAATCAGAATCATTATAAAAATCAAATTATTTATGTAATTCAGTTACAATTTATGGACTGCAATTTAAAGGAAATAACTTTTTATCACATTTGTTTTGTCATGTAAAACTGCAATTAAAATATTTCCCTAAATAATTTATTTTTAACATGAATTTTTGTGTAAAATAAAATATTTATGAAAATCAAATAATAGAAATTTTAGGTTTAGAAAAATTTAAATGCCATAATTAGAATAAATATGGAATTTGTTTATAAATGTACAATAATAATATTTTGATGGAAAATATGAATAACAACATTTATAAAAAAAAAATTGTGGTGTTATTGAGGTACATTTGTGCTTGATTTCAATAAAAACCAAAAAGAAGATAAATTCTTTATAAATCATGAAGGAGTGTATGATATGTACTTTTATGTTTATTAATTAGGTAAATTAGTAACTTTACCTAAACTAGATAACTCACTCGAGTCAATTTGGAATTAACATAAGTAAAGTACACTCCTGACAACCACAATAATATATATATATATATATATATATATATATATATATATATATATATATATATATATATATATATCTTAATTTTTAAATATTAAAGTTTGAAATTGTGTTTATTTCATTTTACAAAACTCGATTGATAATGTTTATTATATTAATTATTTATAGACTATAAAAATCTCTCATTAAAATCAGATATATTGTATTGACAAATAATTAGAAGAAAGAGAGATATTAATGACAATGAGTGGACTAAGTAATTGGGTCTTATAAACATGAAGAGAGGGAGTTATCTTTTATAAGTTTAGTTTGGTTGGGTATGCGAAGACTCTTTACTTGAGGGAAGAAAAGAAAAATTATGAGGAAGAAGAAAGGAAGAAGAATGCAGGGAAAATGTGAAATAGAGAAGGACTTAAAGTGTGATATTAAGATGAAAAGATGTGAAGTTTGCCTGGAATATTGAGAAATTTTAAAATATAGCGTATTGAGTTAGACAAATTGAGCCCAAGTTTGAATGAACATAACACTTACATGCATGACTTATATAAGCTATTAAATTATGTTAAATATTGTTTTTTTTATCTTTTTCATATCCCTTCCTCGAATGAGGATGAGTCGACATAAATGAAAGTAAAAAATAAATCGGTCCATCAAAATAAACAATACTTTGTAAGTGTTTTGAGAAGTTTCACTTTGTAATATGAGATGTGTGTCTATACATATAAATATACACATTTGTATATAAATAAACATATGTAAACATATAAATATACACATTTGTATATAAATAAACGTATGTAAACATATACGCGTCACAAACACGAGTGTATATAGATTTATATATTAGTGTGGGTATAGAGTGTGATGACTATTACGATACTCTCTTTGATTGTGGATATTTTTTGAGTACCTATAGGATTCATTATCAATTAATTTATAAATATATAAATTTTTTCTAATCATTAATATGATTATAGTCTATCACAGGAATTTATATATTTATAAGTATTTTTTATCATGATAAATGTAATTTTATCTAACATTTTATACAAAAATTAAAATATTATATTTGCAATTTAATTCAACAAAAGTTATTTAATTTAATTTTACTTTACATTGTGATTGAGATACTAGTTAACTTCTTTTTATTAACAAATGTTAATTTGTTAGTTTTGTTAAAAATGTTAGTTGAGAGATTCGAACATACAATCTATTCCTCTCTCTTCTCCCTTCACCTTTCTCCAACTGATATATTGGTTAACTTGAATGTGCATACAATGTACATCGTGCATAATCCAATGTCATTTCACATCTTTGTGGATAGAAAGATACAATAAAATTAAGATAAACACATTTATTTGTTGCATAAGATTCAGTATATTATGCATGACCATTGCAAGGCTATTGAAACTATATGTGTGTGGAAAAAAAAATCCAAATCTCACTTCACCATGTAGTATAGGACCTTTATTTTATATTGGGGCAAACTCACATGAGAAACATACATGTGTTTGCTCTAAAAGCTTATGTGTAAAGGTTCTCATTGAAATGTTTGTTAAGTTTTCTCATGAGTGAGGTGTTTCACTCATTTCTAACACTACACCTATCTATGTGATGAGGATGAGTGAAAACTTTGAAGTATAAAGAGTTGATGTAGGTGTAATAATTCACTTTGTATTCGAGTTAGCTTATTTTAAACGTATTTTTTTTAGTTTATGAAAAAAAGATTTTGAAAGAATTAAAAAGTGATGCATAATTTTATCTTTGACCACAACTTAATTGGACATAAAGGAAAGTCTAAACATTTCTCTCCTATCTTATTATGACACTTTTCTTGCATATAATTATATGAATTTTGCACATGAATAGTGTTTTTACCAAGCATAAGTGTTAACAATACGTCAACAAGTGGTTAGCCAACAATGAATGATTTTGTTATGGAATTTCATAACTTGGATGCTCTATAATACATGATATATTTCAATCCATTAAGTTGTTATAGAAAATAAGTTGTTTTGTATGTTATGATTTCAATCTTGAACCATTTCAATTTGCTTGTATGGAGGGTAACAAAATTGTTAGATGAAATATTTGCTTCATTTTTTAGGTGAATTTGAGAAAATAATTATATTGAAAGTTTGAAATCATATATTTTAATAATTAAGATTAACCATTAAATTTTTAATATATTTTAAGTTTTTTTATTATATATTGAACATCTATGAATAAAAACTAGTAAACATGCAAGTAGTCATTCAATAATTTTAAAAAAATGACAACACAATAAGAAATTAAAAAGAAACTACTAATTATAAATATTATTTAATATTATAAAAATTCAAAATATATTAAAACTTACGTAAGCATATAAATGGCTAAATATTCTTTAATTCTTTTATAATCATCTCTACTAATAACATGGACATTGGTCATGATAGGTGTGCAATTGTATAGGCTATGTTTTTGGTGTGAGAATGTCACAATGATAGGTGTTGTTGAATATTTGTATAATTGTTGTTGTATTTAGATATTTAATATTTTTATTTGTTGTGATAATTTGACAATTATTTTTGCAATGCCACAATTTATCATTTTGCTAGTTTGTTTCTAAATACATAATTAAATTTTAAGAGCATGGACTAAAATCTAGTATCAAAACAAATTGAATGCTTATAGTGTTGTTATAATACTCTTCATACTTTCAACAAAGGAGGATTAAGCGTGTACATGCAAAAGACACACTTCAGATACTAAAAAAAGAGGTTTCTTAAGTTTAAAAAATACATAATATAGTTGGATGATCTTATTTGGGGATACCCCTTGAATAATTGTTGTGATGAAAAAATAAAGGAAATAAACTATCAATTAAATGAGTGAATTCTTACCACCAATAAGATAAAGAAAATGTATAAACTTATACCTTACTTTGAGTGGTTGAGTTTCAACATTTTTTGTTTTCAAACTTAATCTTGTAAGCAATATTAGTTTAGGTTTTAAAATTATTCTAATCTAATTATATTTTTAAGTGTTTAGAAGTTATTTTATCCATTTTGATATTTTCTTTGCCTTTTTATTCTAATCAACTTGACTTAAACTACCTGATGAAATGTTGAACTTGATTCTTGAATTTTAAACACAAATTAAATTTAATCATTTTTAGGTCAATTAGATCATGACTCAGTCTAAGCTTAGGCACTACTTATCTCTTTCTCATAATGTATCTTAGGGAAAAAGTTTTACTAAATTGATCATATGCACTATCACATAAAATTATCGGCTAAACCAAAATAAAATACTACTTTTTTTTTTGTAATTGTGATCCATTGGACATAGATCTAATTTTTCATTTTTTAGTTTTATTCATAAACTAATATTAATTTTTTTATTGTATTGTATATACATATAAAATACAATAAAAATGAAAATTATAATTAAAAAACAAAAATAATTTTTGTTTTCTTAATGAACAAAATGTTTGTTACCACAAAAATAAATGACTTTAACTGAGTTGGTCTAAATTTTACTATAATTTTGACATGTATTTAGTTTGTAATCAACTCAACTCAAACCCATTTAATGAAACATAAGGGATTGAGCTTTAGATACTAAGCATTGATTAAACAAGTGTTTATTAACTCAATTATTTCATGCCCCCATTGGAGTTTAACCAACCTAAGATAGTATAGATATGGTTTTCATTGGGCCTAAACCTTATTTTAGAATATTGAATTGAATTTGATTTTTTTGGCTTGAACCAACACTTGCGACTTACATACATCAAAGCTTCTGACCACTTGTCTTGAATTTGCTTAGTGAAATATTGACTTTGAACTTTAAATTTTTAGCACAAATTAAATATGAGGATTTGAGCTTGATCTAAGACTTAACGCTAAAAAAACTCATACAAATTAAGCTCTCATTAGACTTGAGTCTCATTTTATAAGCCAAAGTCTACTTTATTTATTTATTTTGTATATTTGATATAGCCCACAACCAACATCAAGTCCACAATTTGACCTAAACCCACTCAATTGTATATAGGGTTTGTGCTTCAAATCTTGATCAAGAATTAAATGAGTTTTTTTAGCCTAACCTAATCATCTGTTGACAAGACTCATACAAACTAAACTTGTGACTTATTTTAGAAACTCAAATTGAATGCATATTTTGACTTGACTCGCTATAATTAATGACTCACCTGAAGCTTAGGATTGACCAAATTTGAGTCCATCCATTGAAAATATATAATTTAGAGACAAATTCAATGTTGGCATTTTTTTGTTTGATGTAGCTCACGAAAGCATGTAAAAAACTTAGTTACTTGATTTTTTGTTTTGTTCTGCTCTCACTCCATGCCCCTTAATCACAATTTCATGTAAAAATCTTCCCATGATTTTATTAAACTTTTTAAAAGAAAATTACAAGATTATCAACAAAATTTAAAACCAAAGAAAACTAAAATTACAAATTGAAAGCTAAAAATTAATCATATACGTATTTAAAATTTTTAAACTTAAAACTAAATTCCACACCAAACGAAACTTGAAATATTGAACCAAGGATGAGATCACAGCATAGTATCAAATATCAAACATTTTGGTTTAAATGAGGAAAATGGTCGGTTCTTAAATATTATGGACTTGGGTCATTTGGGGGTAGCGGTCCAAAACATGCACGGCCCATTCTGGTACATTACCCAAGTGATGCCTAAGTATTTATCATCATGTAATATATTTTTGTTAAATAAATAATTCACAATAAACTTCAAGAAAGTTAAGTAAAGAAGGCAGGGAGATACTACAATCACAATTTACCAATATTTTTTTCCCTTCTTATTTTCTTAACGTGGAATTTTTTTTGAGAACAAATTTAAATATTAATTAACAATTATCTCATAAAACAGTACACATTATAAAACTATTTTATAATAAGTTGAAATATCTTTTAACCTAAATTTATTAGGGATTTTAATTTATACATAATTATGTAAAATTTAATCATCAATTGATATAATGTCTAACCTTTTTCTCCTGAGAGAAATATAATGTCCAACCTTAATCTCCTTAGATATTATTTCTCCCCAAACTTTAAGAAATAAGTAAAAATACGAAGATATGATCATAATCCATTTATCAATAAATTAAATTGAGCAGAAAATTGAATATTAACAAATACAACATAAATTAGGAAACATTATGATATTATTCTATACCAAGTTGAAATAATATAGTAACTTCTACCCAAAAAGTATAGTAATATATTTAAAATAATTTTGGTTCGATTATATTTACTATGATTGTCCTGTGTTTGTTGAGGACTTTTTTGTAATCTACTTATTATATTATTTTTTACTAATTGGCAAAGAACTTGACTGAACCTAAAATTAAAAGAATTAGTCATATTATAGCCAGCCTAAAATACTGAAAATCTGTGGACACATCCTGATCCACTAAGAAGCCAACCAAAAAATCTGATGGTCACCAAAACAAAAAAGATAACAAATGCAATATAAAATACATTTTGTTTAGAATCACTATATAGAATAGATAGATAAGCATAAAAAATTGTACCAAAAAAAGATAAGCGTAAAAGCTATATAAATAGATAAATAAATATTGTTGCGTTTACGCTTTTAAATAAGCATTCATGTTTATTAATTAATGTTGATTAAATAATGCGGGACTAAACAATAAATTATAAATTCAAGTTTTTATCATTGGTAAACATAAGCTTTTTATTTTGGATTTGACTATTCTAAAATAAGTCAAAGGCAATTAATTTTTCCAGTAACTACATAATTAACAAAGGTAAGTAATTACAGTTATTATTAATTGAAAATAATAGTTAATATTATAATATATTTATGATAATATGGCTTAAACATTTTTTTTGTCTAAAAAAAGTGACGTATCAATTAAAAGATGGAACTAAATTCTTTTGATTTTTGCCCCCGTATCCCGCACCAAAAACTTGTCCGCAAGAACATTCGTAGGATCGAAGGACTAGCCACGTGTCGCGCATCCAAAACCCCACACACGGAGGAGCAAGGAGTACGTGTACCGCAGGAACCCCTAACACTGGAACCAGTTGGGGGGGTGCCGGACAAAACAAAACAAAAACATAAGGGAGAGAAGAGGTGTGAGCGAGGGGCAATTCCAGTAATTAACTGAAAAACCGAGGCTATTTAACCACGCAAATGACAGCGACGCGCAAGAGATAGAGATAGAGAGCCAAAAGCCGAAAACGCCATCATCCAAACAGGGCCTTTCTCTCTCTTTTAAAATACACATTTTCTCTGCCCCTCTTAACTTTTCGCCCTCTCTCTCTCTCCGCCCTCGCAACACAATCTCCTCCTCACAGTTTCGTCTTCTCGATCTCACCACTGTGAGTCATCAACTCTCAATTCCTAACCCTAATTTCCCAATCCAATACCATATCTTCTTAGATCCCTAATCCGTTCTCAAATTTCGTTTATTATTTATTAATATTCTCACCGTCCAATATTCCCCCCCCCCCCCTTTCTTTTTCTAATCTTCAGAGCTTTCTCTTCGTTCTCGTTGCATATTCGATTTCGATTGTCAATTTTTATGGTTGTTTTTATTGTATATCTATATATTCTCTCTGTTCTGATTGATGTTTTAGTTGATCTGTGGTGTCTCGGGTTCGCCGTACTTCAATGCATCTATGATTTTTTTTTAAGTGATTTGGTGTTATTATTGATCAATCAAATGTTGCCAGAGTCGAAACACTGAGGGGCGGGGGTTATTTGGATTTTTGTCTAGATTTCCTGATGCTATTATTGATTATGATTATTATTCATTCACATAGTTTCCGATGCACTTTACTTTTTTTCATCGGTCACAATATTCCTTAGGTGAATGCTTTACAATCGAGAGAGACTGTGAACTTGTTGTGTCGGGTGTATGATAACTAGCTGTATTATTCATCCACATAGTTTCCGATGCACCCTTTTTCACCGGTCACAATATTCCTTAGGTGAATGCTTTACAATCTTAAGAGACTCTGAACTTGTTGTGTCGAGAGCCGTGTATGATAACTAGCTGTATTGAGGGGTATATCATAATTTTCACTCCTGTGGTTTGGTTCCTTTGTTTTGCATATATGTTTCTTGGGTCAGACTAGTTTTCTTCAGCTGGATAAGTGCTTTGCTCTCCTTTCAGGGTTAAGTTTCTGATGCCCATTGTTTATTATGTTTATGTTTATTTTATTTGACACAAGGGTGTTTTGTGGTTTATCCTGTTCTTCAAGGCAATCATGAGTGACGAAGGAGAAAGAACTTGTCCTCTCTGTGCTGAAGAGATGGATTTGACAGATCAGCAGTTGAAGCCTTGCAAATGCGGTTATGAGGTTTGATTCTATGTTTATCTTGTTAAAATTTTAATTAATTTTTGTCCCTAATTGTTCTTTGGTCTGTAGTCTGTATAAAATTTCCCTCTTTTTGATCCTTCAAATGTTTATTCAGTAACTCTCCCAAATAGCATTTGTCTCTTGGAAATCCTTCATCTTTTGGAAATTGACTTGTACATGTGATGTGCCTTTATCACAAAGACTCATTATGATAAATGTCAGTTTCATCTTTCCTTGATTGCAGATCTGTGTCTGGTGCTGGCACCACATAATGGACATGGCTGAGAAGGATGACACTGAGGGGCGATGCCCTGCATGTCGTTCTCCTTATGATAAGGAAAAGATTGTTGGGACGGCTGCAAACTGTGAGAGGTTATTCGATGAACCCTATCTTATTTCTGTAGGATTGTTTATGTTGTAGTGTTTCTGTAGGTCTTTTCTTCACTTTATTATTCAATATACATCAATGTATTTGTATAATTATTTATCAAAATGAGAAATGCTAACAAAGCACTCTTTACTGTTTTGCTGAAATTTATAAGAACTGTTGAAATGATGTGAGTCCTACTCATAATTTTGAGTTTCTTAGCAAATTTCAATGAGATATATATAAGGAACTCTATAAAGTTTTTCTTGTTTTGAGAATGAAACAAAGGAAAATATCAGTTACTGAACTTTTTGTTCCTTAGTCCGTTTTTTGTGTGCATTTATCTAGATGATATTTTTCCTGTAGATTGGTGAATGGAATTAATATGGAGAAAAAGATGAAGACTCAGAAAGCGAAGTCTAAATCATCTGATGGGCGCAAGCAGCTCAGCAGTGTGCGAGTGATTCAGAGGAACCTTGTTTACATAGTTGGGTTGCCTCTCAATCTTGCAGATGAAGATGTAAAATTTTCGCCTCATCCACTCTTTTGAGCCCCTTAATGTTGCCATTCAACTTGTTTGTTCTCTTTTCGTTGGAATTTTTTGGGCTATTTTCCTTGGAGCAAATTTTTATTTTTAATCACCATTCATACAGCTTCTTCAGCGGAGAGAGTATTTTGCTCAGTATGGGAAGGTCTTAAAAGTGTCAATGTCTCGAACAGCAGCTGGTGTAATTCAACAGTTTCCGAATGATACTTGTAGTGTGTAAGTATATTCTCTTCAAGTTTGTGATTTCCTTGATGGTATTATGGGTTTCTGTTAATTATCTCGCCACTGTTAAAAGAACTTATACTGTTTAATCTTGTTGTCATTGATTTGAATTGGATAGCTTTGAATTTTAGGACATTTCTCTTCACATTAGAAGGAAGGAAGCAAATAACATGAAAAAATTCTGAGAATGGGTGTATCTTCCCCCTTTCTCCATTTATTTCCTGCTGCTACATTAGCACAGATGATTATCTTTATAGGATATATTAATATATTAATAAAAACACTACAGTTCCTAATCAAAGGTTTTTTTTCCAGATATATAACTTATTCAAAGGAAGAGGAAGCGGTTTGTTGTATTCAAAATGTACATGGATTTGTTTTGGAGGGTAGACCTTTAAGGTACAAATATTCATTGAAACTTGTCATACATGGGATATTTAGCATTGACTTTTGCTCATCAATTGTGTGTGTTTTTGGATTCAACATTTCAGGGCTTGTTTTGGAACCACAAAATATTGTCATGCATGGCTCCGAAATGTGGTATGAGAATTACTGGTCTAGATAGAATTTTCAAATTATGCTTAATTACTTGTTCTTGTAATTGAGGAAATATCTCTATGACCAGCCTTGCAGCAATCCGGATTGTCTATATTTGCATGAGATTGGCTCCCAAGAAGATAGTTTTACCAAGGATGAAATAATTTCAGCATACACTAGGTACTTTTCTGATAATTTGACGATACTTACTGTGATTCAGATAAATAAAACCTTTTCTTGATGAAATTGAGGATTTGTGATCTTTGCTTTCAAACTATTTAATTGGTTAAAATGAAGGAAATTGCTTTAATTATATTGTGCTGGAAAAGGATGTGTTTACAGATTGTGCTTTCCTGTACTTGTAGTTGCTTGAACTGAATATAGTGCTTTCCAATAAATATATCTTAGCTCACTTTGTTATTTTGAAGAAGTCGAGTTCAACAAATCACTGGTGCCACAAACAATATGCAACGGCGGTCAGGGAATGTATTACCTCCTCCACTGGATGATAATATGAATAGTTCATCTGTAAAGCCTATTGTTAAAAATTCTTCTTGTGTAAGACCTTTTTTTTAATCTTTCCTATAACCCCATATTGTTTGTGTGTCAGCTTTCACTATATTGATGTAGAAAGCTCATTTGGATTATGATCTTTAATTGCTAAACTGAGTGAAGTGCATTTATGCACTCAGCCAACGCAAAAAACTGACATTTAATTTTATTTATGAATCAGAACTCTGTTAACATTGTAAGAGGTTCACCTCCAAATGGAATATATGGGAAAAATATGGCCCTTCCTGCTAGTGCTGCATGGTATGCACCACGTATAATTTTGTACTTGGCTTTGAAGGTTGATCTTATCTAAAGATAATTATGGTTCCTGGCTATGTTTATGTTTGGCAGGGGTACTCAGGCCTCAAATTGTCAGCCCCCTGCTGGAGGTCTATCATATCCAAATGGGCCATCCAAGCCGAAACCTGATACAGGCTGCAGCACACTAGCATTTTCTGCTGCTGTTACAGGCTCAATTCAGGCTTCTGATGTTACAAAGAGGCCACCATCAAGTGATGGGTGCCATAGTATGACACCTACAGTGAAAAGTGAATTGTTGAAACCTGTTAAACAATATAACAATAGCGTGGGCAGTCTGGTTAGTGCAGGAGAAAAAACTTCAGCTTCTGATGTTTCTCCTGTGCTCGTGAATTTGAACAGCCAGTTGTCTTCTCTACCGTTGTCCCGAGATAGTGATGGCAATTGTACTACAGCAAACACAATATATTCTACTAACATGACTGGACAGTCTTGTAACTCTGGTCCTGAGGAAGCAATGACTGCTACCAATGAAGAGATTCAGAATTTGTCCAATGAGTTGTCCTCAATTAACATTGATAGAAATGCCGAACATTGCGGTATAACCAAACCTAATAGCCCGCCTACTGATCATGCATTGGTTAAATCCCCTCAAATTCAAGGATCAAAATATAATGTTGACAGATTTAGAGATGTGATAACTACAAATGTGACTGGTAAAGCTACCTTGAATAATGTGGCCTGTAATTCTAGGGAACAGTGTGATTGGAAATTGGATTCTCAATCTCTAGTATCAGATACTGCTGAAATTGATGATGATGTGACATCTTTTGATAATCAAAGACTCAAGGATCCAGAAGTTGTTTGCCGTTCTTATTTGCCAAAGTCAACCAGTTTCCTTCATGCATCAAACCATTCTAGCCCTTGTCTTCTGCAGCATGGGGAACTTTGTACTGCCATAAATGCAGGTTCTGTATCTGCTGATGATAGAGTTCAAAATGAATCTATGTTACATGCATCCAATATATTATGTAATGGCCACCCGGAAAAATTGGTCAGCAGCAGCTCCTATGGTCTGCTTCACGATGAAAGAAATGGGCATATCATTCAAAGATTAGTCGGTGATGATGTTAATTTTGGGCATGATGTTGCTAGGGATAAGGGTGAAAGTAGTATAATTTCAAATATATTGTCCATGAATTTTGATACCTGGGATGACTCACTAACATCACCTCATAATTTAGCTAAGTTGTTGGGTGACAATACTGATAACCGGTCTGGTCCTTTAAACAAATCTAGTTCTTGGAAAGGTAATGGTAACAATCAATCAAGGTTCTCTTTTGCGAGGCAAGAGGAATCCAAAATCCAAATGTTTGATGCACATGCATCTTATGGTGTCAGCCATCAACGGCCAAACCATACAGTCTTCCAGAATTTTGCAGAAAGAGACTTGTATATGGATAAGTTGGGCATTGCAAATGGATTTTCTACCGGTAACTTTGAGGAAGCTGATAATTTGGTCAGTGGTCATCCCATTGCATCTTCTAATAAGTTTTCTGGTGAGTAACAATAACTTTCTTGGGATGCCTACGTTTCTAATGGCATATCTTATTATTTGTTTCTCTGCTATTATTTTCAATTTTACATTTCCATGATTGCTTGTGTGCCATTCTTGTTTGGTGATTAACATGTATTTAAAACATCTGATATTATTATAATTTTAGGTACATTATGGTTTTGCTTTCTTTTCCTTCACAATTTCTCCTTTGCTGTTTTGTAGATTAAAATTGTGGTTTCCTCGGTTATCTGAATTCCTGTTGTATGTATAGTAGTTTTTTGCTACCTGATTATTTATGTGCTGTTTGTGGTATTTGATTACACAAGTGCTTTGAATTTGTGTATGGGGAAAGAAGAGAAATTGCATCTTTGTTGTAACTTTTCAACAATGTTGGAGGATTAGAGTCTTTTTTTCTTGGCTTGTGATATATGCTACTTGTCTTCAACTCAGAAGCTGCTGCAGCTAACAGGCCAATATTGAGTTTGTATTCAGACTGTTTAAAAAGCTGGATGATTTCTGCCAGAAAATTTAATCAGACTGAAGGCTCAATTTACAGGTTGAGCTTATCGTCAACCTTGCTTTTCAATAATTAAAAAGCCATTCTTTCACTTTATAAGGGCTAAATAACTAAATATAATGAAGACCTTCAGCTGGAAGGGAACTTTGAAACCAATTTTGCTCCTGTAAAAAATCTCAACATTGTATTGTGTAGAACAGTCGTGACTGAATAATAATTTGTATAATAATTTGTTAAGAATGTAGTGTATGAAAAGTATCTGGACAACATACATTTTTCAATTATGATTTCAACTGTGATGATTTATTGATCACTGGATAAGAAAGAAAATTATGTCCACTGTATCAAAGTGGCATAACAACTGCTGGTTCTGTTGCGTAATTGCCCCTTTTCTAGTTAGAAAGTTCAAAAGTTTTAGCTATATGTAAGTCTGCACTCCTGGGCAACCTATTTGCCTTCCTCTGATTTCTGCACAGCTGTTGTGTTAATATCTATTTCTGGTGTCTCAGATTTTTGTATTCACCTAATCTAATGATCTTACTTTTTGTTATGGTTGACAGCCATTTCAAGAGCACAAGTTTCAGCCCCACCAGGATTTTCCATTCCAAGCAGGCTGCCACCACCTGGGTTTTCTTCCCATGAGAGAGTGGAGCAGGCTTTTGACTCCATTTCTGGTTAGTTATGGTTTCTATTATCCTTCCACGCATACCATTTTTGATATATTGTCGAATATGTTAGTCCTTTTGACAGGGAATTCTTTGCTTGACCATTCTTCCCTATTGAGAAATTCATATCAGACACCTTCAGCTGGAAACCTTGGTAGTGCAGGGGACATTGAATTTATGGACCCTGCTATTTTGGCAGTTGGCAAAGGGAGACTTCAAGGTGCACTGAACAGCCCGGCACTGGACATTCGATCTAATTTCATGCCACAATTAAATTACTTCGAAAATGATGCCAGACTACAATTATTGATGCAAAGATCTCTCGCACCACAGCAAAACCTTAGATTTTCTGAAATTGGGAATACTTTTTCTCAACTTGGCGATTCCTATGCTGTTTCTTCAAGGTTAGATCAATCCCAAGTCAGTAATCTAGGCCCATTCCAACAGCTGTCTCTGCAGCAGTCTACAAATGCAGTCTTGTCAAATGGGCAATGGGATGGGTGGAATGAGGTGCAGAGTGGAAATGGTTTGGGTGTGGCTGAGCTTTTGAGAAATGAAAGACTTGGATTCAATAAATTTTATTCAGGATATGATGATTCAAAATTTCGGATGCCAAATTCTGGGGATCTTTACAACAGAACATTCGGGATGTGACCTTTTGCTAGTTATGTTGTCATTGTTGTTGTTGGAAATGGTAAAACCTAGCAGAAATGGACAAACAATTTTTTGTGCTGCTGAGGATGATGGAACTGATTCTTGCTGGCGTGTATTGGGCTACCTAATGATGAAGCTCCAAGAAGTGTAATTTATGGCTACAGTTGGTAATTAGCAAACTAACTCTGTTTTCATGATTTAATTGGCTTATATGGCATTGCCCTGCATACACATGAAAGTGTTTTCACCTGCCTGTGCCAGAACATTTTATATAAAAAAAAGTTTTTTTTGGTTCATTTTTGTACTGGGTTTCATATTTTCTATGTCAAGAATGACATTGGTGTTTTGCTTGTTTGGTAATTGTGCACTCATTTCCCTCTTTTTTCTTTCTAGTTCTGGATTGGCAGAAGTGAGCTGTTTTGGGATTATAAGATATCAAAAATGTCAGTGCTGACGTGATCAAACTGGCAGGTAGATCTTAGTTGAGTCTTTCCCTCATAGTACGGAGCATGGAAACTTGTTGATTCAAAATCAACAAGATCGGTCTCATTTATTGTTTGTAACTTACCTTTTAGATTAACTACCCTTGTGGGTAGAATTATAGGTTTGATACGACTAGTAAAAGGGAAATTGTTTTGAAGTGGATATACATGCTTCAGTTTGATACTCATAATATATCGCTTTTTAACTTGAAAGGTCCATTATCCATGTGATGTGAATGAAATACCGTTGTGCTGTTAGAGCTTCTGGCCAATTTTTTTCTCTTAAGTCAATTAAATTTGTCATTTCTTTCTGTGGAAGTTTATTTTTTAATCGTTTCATATATTCACCGCGGCTTCTAAGTGCACTGTATTTTCCCTTTGTTATTATTTAGCTGTTTTCTGATTTTGGTAGTGTTTCTCAAACTAATATAACCAGCAGGGACGGCGTGACCCATGCCTTGTTATGATTAACTTTGGGCATGTCTATATTAGCCAGTCAATTTTCAGCATTTGGCGCAGCTGAAAATCTAAGGTGTGTATGAAATAATGTTTAGGACATTATTACTCTAGGGCTGATTTTGGATATGTTGAATGAGACGGTTTATGAATTTATTAAAAAGGATTGACTTAATTTTTTCATATTTGGAAAATAAACTGTCTTTAGATTACTACCTAATATTTCTTTTCAATCAAGTATCTAAAATTTTTTTATGTTTTATTTTCATTTTATTATTTATCGTTAGTTTTCTTTCGTTAAGTGATAATGTGATAAACAGAGTATCACATCATATCTTATCATAGACATCTTAGCATTATGTCATCACCTTCTTTTCTTCTTTCCATTCTCCAATGGAAACCACCACCATTGTGTCACCATCGCCAACCATGTCTTGCCACCATCGTGCTTTCCAACCTCTTCTCCCCTTAGGGTAGGTACCTTTTGATATTTTTTCTACCCAAAATGCCATCATCCACTTCTCTCCACCTCAATCACCCCAATAATGCAAGAACCATTGTCTTCCACGACTTCAAGCGCGACCAAGAGTAGCACAAAAAATAAAATGAAACATTGTTGTTTATTTAAGTTGAATCTAATTCGAAGAGAAGTTGATAGGAAATTGGAGCAATTGGGATCCTTTAAACCAACCTGAGCATCACCCACGCCGCCATCTCCCTTTCAATGTCGCCATTGTCCAGATTTGGTGTTGCCTTCATTTTTTCACTTTGCAAATCTTTTTTTCTTTTCAAAAGTTTTTTCTAATGGCAGATCTGGTCTCAAAATCTCATTTGCAATTTTTTTTTCGATTATCTATCTGATGTGGGTTCAATATTTTATGTTGAGTTTATTGTTGAAGAAAAAAGAAAAGGACAAAATGGGTTTAACATAAAAAGAAGATTTTTTTTTTTATTTTCGTTTAATTTTTTGTTGCTTCCTCACTTTGTACCCAAATCCAACACTGTTATTTTTGTGGCTTCCTCCCTCGGTTGGATGGTGTGGTGGACGACAGTGGTGGCATGGCGTGGTCTGCGGTGGTGGTTTCCTTGGAGGAGGGGAAGAAGGTGATGGTGTGGCGTTGAAGTATTAGTGACAAGGTAAAATGATGCGGTGTTGAGGTATCAATGATCAGGTACGATGATGTAGCACTTCGTCTATCGCATCATCACTTAACGGAAAGAGACTAATGATAGATAGTAAAATAAAAAGTAAAATCTTTTCAGGTGCTTGGTTGAAAAAAATAAATGTTAGATAATAATTTAAAAGTGACCTATTTTTCAGGTATAAAAAACTTAATTAAGCCAAAATGATTCTGCATATTTTTTGTCTTAATGTGTTCATTTTGTGAGGATGGTTTGCCTTTGTCCTAAACAACCTCCCCCCTCCTCCTAAGGCCCTTTTATCCTCCAAAAAGAAGGGGTAAAATTTGTTTTAAATAACAAGCATTCTTTTATTTGATATTCTTTATAGTATAAAATAAAACAACCCGTTAATAAAAAAAATTGTTCTATTTGCTTTTGTTAATTGACGGATTGTAAGATTCTAAGATGGACGACCAGTTACAGCCTTTAAGTTAATCTATTGTGTATCATCTTTCTCTCTTCTTCTCCCTTCCTATTTTCTCTGCATAATCTAAAAAATTCAGATGTTTTTTAATAGCATAAACATGTATATCTAAATAAGATAAAGATAATCATTGAAAATGTTTAATTGAGAAAATGATGCATCATTCTCTAAATTATAGGAGTCAAAAATTGAGCTAATGACTTACCAAAAACGAAGTACCGAGATAAAATTGAGCATGGGGTAAACTAAGTCCCAAAACTTAGCACAAGGCCGAAGCTTGGCATCAGGGACCTAGTTAAGCCAAAAATGAGCAAAAATCGCAAAGGCCTAGAGTAAAAAATTGAGCCATTGACTTAAAAAAAACGGACCACCGAGTCAAAACTGAGCATCGGACAAACCAAGTCCCAACACATATAATGTAGAAGATTAGATTAATGTAATTTCCGTTGTAAAAAAATTATTCGTGAAGTTCACTTGAAATGAAAGATTAATAATAATAGCATCTTATCCGCAAATCATAACTTAATGAAGAAATAGATTTAGGGGAAAGTTTGAATATTCTAAATAATTTTCCAGGCTCCATGTAAGTTATAATTTTTATTTTTAACTAATCAACCTATGTGTCTTTTGAGAAGTCAACCGTTTCGAAATAAAATTTGTCTAAAATATAGTTTAGTCCGTCCTCCTTAATTAATGGCTTGTAAATTAGTGAAATTATCTGATGCCAAGCTATCGTTGGGGAAGTAATTATTGTTGCTCCAACCCATAGTTCATTTGACTCCAAACAAGAGGAATTATTGTGTGCTTTATGACCTGCTCGCATCTGACCAGACGCATCCTTGGGGTGTTTTGTGATCCACTCCGAAGGAATCATATATTATATAAGTTATTATTTGGTTTAAGATTATATAGTCACGCTATGTAAAAAAAAAAAAAAAAAAAAGACTATATAGTCACCAGTCCTGATCAATCTTTATATAATATCAGTTTTTTTTATTTATATAAAAAAATAATAACCTATGGTATGAAAGTTGTTCTAGACCACATATTGTATTATGTAATAATTTCATTTATTATTAGTCCTGTCAAGTGGCATATATAATAATAAGTGAGGAGACTTCGAGTTCAAGAAGACAAGACGATTACAGGTTTTGAAGTCTTTGCGAGACCCATTTCAAAACTAGTTACAACACAATCATAGCCCTGCGCATATTTTGGTCAGTTGAGCTTAATCCTAAAACTAGGGCATTTCAATAAACTTCCTCGTGCTAAATGTTGAGAGTATTTGTAACTGTCAATATCTGATGTCCGATTAACAAATTTGGGTAATTAGATTCTAGATTTATCCAATGAGTAGAAATATTGGCAAAATCACAAACATTTCGACTAACGCATTGTAGTTTTGTAGCCAGTTCTGCGGAACATAATTACTCCCTCTATCTCTTTTTTTACAAGTAATTTTTAACTAATTTATACTGATGGTAGGATTTGTTAAAATTAGTTGATCATTTTTAATTTTTAAAAAATTATTTGAACTTCAAATTTCAAAATTAACCTTGTTTGGAGATTTGTCAATTTTATTAATTTTTTGCATCGCCTTATTTATCGTTTTCGCCCTTCTCTTAAAATAGTGATTTTTTTTTCATCTTAAAATAGTGATATTAATATAGACACTATTATTGAAGGACAGAAAAAAAAAAGGATAGAATATTTTTAAAAAGTATTGAGCAGTAAAACGTATTACGTAGTTATTAGTGAAGTCTTAATAATAATTAACCAGTAGAAAAATAGTATTTAATTTTCTTTAGAAGTTATACATTCCACTCTTTTAAACTTTGAGAAGTTGATGTAAAAAAAAACTTGAGGAAGTTGTCATGTAACTATTCACGTTACTTATGTTATAGGTTCAAAGTATTTATTGGTTCCATTGATTATTAATTTTTGAAAAAAATTTCCAAAGTAACCACTTCTAATAGACTTTCTTCTATTAATCAATTTTTCTTATTCACATTATCCAGACTTAAAATACTTTTTTAAGAAATTGAGTCTAATTACATTTAGAGTATTATAAATTTTTTTTTTTATAAATCATGTGTATTATTCATTAGATATCATCCCGTTTTAGTCAAATTAAGACTATTAGGAGGGACAAAATATCTCTTTGAATATTTAATATAATTACATAGTTAAGAATTAAATTTGAGATTATTAATTAAAATATAACAATCACATGACATTTCATTCAAGAGTTTGGTGTTATTTTTTCTTCACTTTTATAAGTAATCCAATTTTATTTAATGAATTGTGTTCATCAAATATTTTAAACACTAAACAATAATCAATAAAACAGAACACAGTATTCTTACTTAGTCTTAGTCCTGCTTATTTTCATGTCTTGAGATTTTGTATGTCCTTTTGCTAGCTAGATTCGACTCTGCAACTACCCACAATGATGGCAATGGGCTGAACAACGCCAAGAATCATATGTCAAATTGACTTTACCATTGTCGTATGGATTTTATTGAGGTTGAGGGGCGTGTCGTATCATTGTCGGAACAACCCTAATGGCAAATTGGCAAAGGGATGAAAGCACCACATAATGGTGATTGGTGAGGCAGAGAAAGTATTTTAGAATAAATACTGTGAAAGTACCAATTTCAAATTTTTATAATGTGCTTTATTTCTTTACGGTTCCTCTACTCTCTCTCTCTCTCTCTCTCTCTCTCTCTCTCTCTCTCTCTCTCCCTATATATATATATATATATATATATATATATATATATATATATATATATATATATATATATATATATATATATATATATATATATAATTTAAGGTTAAATGTATTTTTAATACCTAAAAATAGATAATATGGTTTTAAGAATAGTATTAAATCCTTCTACAAATTTTTTAATCTATATCATCATATAATGATAATATGTCCTTTTGGTGTGAATTTTTTATAAAAGTCTTAGTGCATGCATGTCTGGATATCTATTGCAAATCAGCATTGGTGGTAAAATGAAGTTTGCAAAAGCATCTTCACCCTTCTTTTTATGTTTAGTTTGCAGTGAATCATTGGATTTGATCTCAAAATTCATGTAGAGCAAGTTAAACTGGAAATCAGATATACTATTAATCCGAATAGGTTTGATCCTCACTATTGTCTTTCTATCACCTGTGTAAACTACCAAGCTTCAATTCCTAGAGTATAGTAGTATCAAATAGGAGATGCTTTGTTGTTTCGCAAATATTAAATTTCATCAAAAGACATTTTTTTTTTCTTTTTAAATGCATCACCGTATAATCTAAGAGCAACTGGGGTATTCACCGAAATTCCTCGAATGGTACCAAAATGCGTTCTACGTACAATAATGTGCTGAACCATTCAATGTCAGAATTTAATCACGGAATTGGTTTCCTCAATTTTGTAAGAAAGTGATTCCATCGGTTGAAGCAACAGTGCTTTTAAGCAAAACGTGAGCCACTAACATCAATCATTAGAGAAAAGATGACGATGTTACACAAACATAGTTACCGGCCGATATTTACTTATGATCAGGAACGGATCCAATAAGATATGGGTTACATCTGCAAACTCACCAGAACAATTTGTAGTAAATACTTTGTACTTATTACATAATAGTAATAAAAAGAGGAAGATAAAAAAAAAAAAAGAGACTACTTTTCATACTTTGATGAATTATATATTTATTTATCGTGATTAAGACTAAGATGCGAGAAAATATAAGATTAATTCAACAATTGGAAAAAGATAAAGAAAGAAGAAAAGAAAGAAATTATGAATTTAAATTTTTAATAAAATTAATATTTAGGGATAAAAAAAAAAAAAAGTGATCTGCGTGGTTGGAGGTGGGGACCTTATTAGAGGTGGCTGAAACACTGTCTCCCTTCTTAAAAACATTGGATTGGGTATTTTTGGGGGGTCCTCCCACTTGGCGTTGCTAAATGGTAAATGTCAATGGTAGTAAAAGTAACTGTCCCACATCAATAGCAACAATTATAGGACTGACTTGCAGACAAACAAATATGGGAAACAAACACCCGCCACACATAGGCGGTCCTTCTATTCCTAACTACATTGTGCTGTCTTCCTAGGAGCCACACATTTTAGATGTTTTTTTTTTTTAATGAAGTACGTACAGGACATTTATGCACGTTGCAAATTGCAATAGTCAATAACCTCTTTTTATCACAAATGTTAGATTTTAGGTTACATATTTATTTTCATCTTTAAACTTATAAATTGCTCATATATTTAGATAAAATTTAAATTTAAATTTTATAAAAATGTGATAAATTTATTTTGGTTAACTTACAATGCTGTTACAATGAAAGCAACATATTATTATTATTTTGTTTTAACTTATGTTTGTTTTCTTATTTTTTTAAGTGTTTATTGTAATTTTATACTTAGCAATTAAAAGATTAAAAAAGAGAAAAAAAATGAAAATTCAATTATATTTTAAGTAAATAATCTTTTTCGTTCTTAAATGTATAGAACGCTAACTAATTCGTCCTTAAATGTATTAGATAGGTTCTTTCATTTCATTAATAATAACAAATAAAAATTAATAGACGAATACATTTGTCATATTTTTTTTCACTTTCAAGACTAAAATTAAAATTTTCATATGAATTTGTCAATGTTCTACCCACGATAAAAATAATTATTCACCCTATATTGTATTGAAAATATCAATTTAAGGGGATCTGAACACGTGGTCTCTCATCCTTCTTCTTTTTTTCATTAATCCTTTTTCAACTATTCGAGTAGCCTTATATCTCCTCTGAAACCTCTTTAATAAGCAAAATCGTGTAAGTATCGTGTTAAAATACATGTTAGAGGCTTGTTCAGAAATATTGAGGAAGAAACATGTCTACCTCAAAAACTCAGCGATTTTAATGTAATTAACAATCGGATCAACGATAAACCTAAAAAACAAAGCAGTGCAGTTTGCTTTGCCTAGTAAATAAACAGAGCTACGAAACTCCAACTTAGGATGGCAAATTGGTTCGGACACAAAAAAAATTATAGTGAGGGGGAAGAATATCTGTTTCATAGGACACAAATCTAGATGCATATATTTATTTACATTATTTAAGATGTCTTATGCAAATCTAGATAAATTTCTTAATAAATAGTTATAGAAAAATAAAATAAGAAGATAAAAAGAATGAAACTTATCTCACAATATAAAATTAGTTTATACATTATTAAAATCAACTTTTTTTTTACGGAAAAAGGCTCATCATTTCATTCATAATAATAGAATCATTACGTGAAGGTAAGCAATCAAAAACTTGATGGCTGGCATGGAACCTAAATGCCCTAGCAAGATTTTTAGCAACTTGGTTGACTTATTTCATAATAAAATCAACTTTTTGAAAAGTTAAATACAAGAAATTCAATTTATAGCAAATGTTTAATTAATTTTACTTTTTTATTTTCTCTTCTAAATATTTATTAAAAAATTATCTAAACAATTCCTTGTGACTCACTGAATGGAGACATGTTAAAAGACCCTACTCAACACCAGTGCAGGAAACAAACAAAAAAACCAGAAGAAAGACGATGATAAGAATCTCATAAATTTAACGATTTACTCACAAATATCAAATAAAGTATTTTAAATGAATAAAAACAAGATACACTTGTGGTGCAAATTGCATTTATCATTCATGAAAATGACATGATTTGTTAGCTTAGGTTATCAACAGCCAGAACTGGCAGCATAGAGATTGAAGAAGTGGGAGAATAGTAGAATATGGTCACCATTTGGATAGATGCCCATACCAAGAACATATCCCTTCACAGATGAATGACCATAAATCATATTTTATTTGTTAACTTTTTATATTCCTCCTAAAAGAAATTACGCGTCCTTAAAAAGAACTCAGGAAATTTTGCATATATTGCGTATATAAAACAGTATGTTTGCAACTTTGCATTAAATTTCTGTAGGCGCAAAGCTTTTTGGCGTTGAGAATAATTCAAAACAAATAGATCCGCAATTGTTTACCCGAAGAAAACAGAGCCTAGATTTATTACAAGTTTACAACCACAATACTAAGGGAATGAAATAGAGAAAAATTATAACGATAATTGTTTTAAACTATAATAATAGGGGAAAAAATGAAAGTTTAGATTGAACGACTAATTTAGATTCCTATAATTCTAGTTTACCCCACTATTTTTTGTTTTTATCTTTTTCTATCATATCAATCTACTCATTTTTCTTTTTTTTTCTTTTTTAATTTCTCTCTTATATATTGATGTGGTTTAGTTGACAAAAATTGTCATATGCAAAACCGTTCACCGGGGTGGGCATAATAAAAATGATGCTTCAAAGAGTTTTTTTTTTTTTTTTTTCTCTCCCCTTTTTGGTTTAAACTCTCTAGCTGGCACTGTAAGTTGAAGCTAAAATACATAGCTAAGAGCCTAAGATATTTATGCTTATTTGTGAAAATTGTTCAAAAGGACCTCTATACTCTGGCGTATGAATGGAGTTAGCTAGATGAAGAAGGGAGAAGGCATTAAGGGCTGGTCCCCTACCTCATAAACACACAAAAACTCTGTTCTGACAAGTGCCCTAATGGACCTGCCACCCTCGGCTTATAGCTCAGGTTTGCGGGGTCGTGACCTAACATTCCCCTCTCCTCAAAGGCTCAAACATCTTAACACCTGTACCCGTAGGCCTGGGAAAACAGACTCTTTCACATTATTGACTGATCTTTTTTTTTTTTTCTGACGGTACAATAAAACAGAGAGAGAGATGACATATGAATATGAATATGAATAGTAACATCCATTATCCAATTCCATAGGTTTGGTCTTCCCCACTCATGTAATTGCTATCAATTGTGAATGAAACTGCTCTACCAATTTAGTACATGACAACTAGACAAAGTGTAATGTGACTTTTGCCACCCATTGGCATTGTCATTGGACGAGGTCGATCCTCGTTGCTACAAAGTTGCAGGGTGGCTCCTTAATCATCATAGAGTTCAATTTTTCTTCCCCTCCTTTTCATTTTGATATGATAGGCCGGTATGTATCACCATCAACCAAAAACGAAACTAATGGCCCCCATTATGAAGGTAAAGAAAAAGAAAACGTGTAGTATCCTGCTTAAAGTATAGTATTTTTATCCATTCTAAAAAATTCTTTTTCTTTTGGGTCTGTTTCGTTTTCCCTGATAAAAAAAATAGTAACGTTAGTGTCGCCATATGAATTTAGCTACCATTGGAAACGTCTGCAAGTGGTACTGGTGTAACCCTATCTACCTTCTTTGCCTTATTAATCTGTTCATATACTAGGTGAAGAGATCCCAAATCTCATGGGAAATATTGACCGTTGTTTTATACAATTGAAGGAAGAAACTAGACATACCATGATTTATCCCATGTCAAATTGGGTTGAGTACTAAAACAGAAAATAAAAATACTCCTTCTTTTCTCCCATTTCCTGGGATGCACAATCAGGGCCTATAATCTCAAGATTGCCGTGCATACCATGAATCTTGATTGCCAACAAATTTGTGGGAAACAGAAACATCGTTGTGCCAGTGCACTAAAAATAGCATTTGCTTCAAAGATCTTAGAGTTTAAGCAAAAGAGGTAACAAGAAGGTGTCAAATCTCAGTATACACCAATCAGTCACTGAATTACACAGAATTTCGACCATAGACACTTTTTTTTGTTTGCCTTTAATCTGTACTACTAGATCAGCTATGGTGGTGCCTGCGGGGGCTTAACCTGGTAATAATATTCAGATACATTGCGGGTAGGCGAGCTGGATGAAGTAAAACAGAGACTCTGGGGAATTGAGTTCATAGAACTTGTTGGAAAGATGGCAGTCGATGGAAAGGTAGCTGAAATTGAGAATCCTGATGATGCTGCAGCAGAGAACGATGGTACTGGGGTAGCATTGACCTGGCCATGTGTTTGCCACGCCCAATTGGGGAGTCCTTTTGAAGGATCAATGCCGATTCTCTCTGCTCTTTCCTGCTAAATAAGTAACAATCTTAGAGATATTTTTACATACAGAATACATGCCATCATAGACTTGTGTTTACACTCCAAGTTCTATGTTATATAACCAAAAACCTCTAGATAGACTAATAAATAAAATGAATGTGGCGGAATATTCAGTGAAACTATTATCACAATCCTCTGATGGGCTTTCGTTTCAAACTCAAGTTAAACTCCATAATTGTCTTATTTTATTGATATAATGACCATGCTTTACCGACCGCCAAAAAAAAAGAGAGACCATGGATTATTACAAAGACTGACCGTTCCAAGTAATGCTTTTGAGACACATATCGGACCAATTCATTTTGTTAAAAAATTGAATAACATGGAACAAATATTAAATGTGTAACAAAATACCAACAATTCCCTTGACTGTCCAATGACAAAAATTACAGCAAAAGCTGTAGAAGTTAATCAGTAAATTCCTGAACATAAAAAAATCAACTTTTGCTGTAACGTATGCACCCCATTTAAAAGTCAAGCATTCTTTAGAATTCTAATGAAATTTTTTTGGATCAGGTAGTCTATGTAATTGAAGACACTAGCAAGGAAATAACTATGAAGGTTTTAAATGAAGTACTCAATAAAGAAATAAGCAATCAAGGCCAAATGGATTACCCCATTGGGAAAGAAATTAGGAGACATGCCATTCCATAATGAAGGACGATCTTCAGTTACAACCATCCTTTTCAAAGATGGATTACCAATTCCAGAATTAACATTGGTTTCCATCTGCAGATAAAGAGAACCATGTTAATTATGATCACTCAATAGGACATCTAGAGTTAATAAAAACAAATACCAAACACCCAAAGTTCCACAAAAACCAATGATGTCGAAGGAAAACAGGTTGTAATTAGCTACAAGGAAACCCCCCGGGAGCTACAAAAACGTTACAGCCAGACAAACATTCTCAACAGTTATCATGATATGAAGAGTTATGTTAAACTAAGTGTCATTGTTTTATTCATTTCCCACTTTCCAATGCACTTCTAACGTCAATCCATATCTCTATGGTCAATGGTGTTAAATAGAACTGAACGGTTAATCAAGAACACCCTAAGATGAGAGCATAAAAAGTGTTATCCACCTTCATTCCGCTTAATTTAGAATAAACTTTGAATAAAATGAAGACGAGGTTCAATTATACCTTTGAACTTCTTCCACCATGTGTGTTGTAAGGGATGGAGGGGAAGTGAAGTTGCCCCCAATTTTCCTTGGGACCAGGTCCTGGGGTTGCTATGCCCAAATTGAGATCAAGATTCTGACCGCCACCTGTGTTTGAAAAAATATAAATCCGATTTCACAAAATGAACACTTTTCATTCAGAAAATCACTTAGAAATTAAAAGTAAAAGAAGATATTTGCTATTAAGTATTACCTTCATTAATGGCTGCAGATTTCATTTCTCCTTCATAAGTACTTGGCTCAAAGTTGGTCACTGCTTCCCTTCCGTTGCATTTGATAGCTGCCTTGTCATAAGCCCTGATTTCCAGAAAATCAAAAGGGAGATACGTGTTGGATGGAGCCTAATGAGCTTGATAATTCATGGAAAAAAATTCAGTGCAGGTAGAATGCAATTCATGTATCACTAGGACCTTGCAGCTTCTACTTCGCTGTCGAATAGACCAAGATATATATACCTGCATGAAAGCATTGCAATCTCTATAACCAAAACACATCTCTATATTACTATCTTAGGCATGTTTCTCCAAACATGGAAAAAGCATAAAGATGCATCAAGAACTAAGCTGAAACCAATTCACTTTGCAGCCCAATAGGTGCTTAAATTCATAATATCTCATATAACCACAGTAGATCACTACTTAAGTTGATATATAAAAATATGTCCTCACTTTTTGCCAAGGAATTGTCCCATTCGAGCTTCCCACCGGCCACACTTGTGGAGTGTTACTCCTCGGTATTTAGAACTTCCTCTTGAGAAACCAGTACTTTGGCGACGCAGTATATGTACGAATTCCTCCTTGGACAAATTCTTCATCTGCCCAGTAAGAAACTGGTGAAAAAACAAATCATACGCACCATCTAGTTTCATATCCAACAAATTGCTTCTGATTCTCCTAACCTGTTTAAGATCATCCTCATAATCACTCAGATTGAAATTGATATCAGCATCAACTCCCCTGAACTTAATAGCAGCTCGATCATAGGCTCTAATTAAGAAAAGTCCAAGTCAGTTGAGGAACACAAGAATCAAATCCTCAAAAATCGAAAACAAAGAGACCGTTTCTTAAAACCCAAAATTACAACAAAGAAAACCAAAATAAGCGCAAAGCTCTACCTGGCAGCAGCATGAGCCGTGTCAAATCCACCTACAAGCTCAAATACCAATTTCGTCAAAAGATGCTTAAAATAGTAAACCATAGAAAACGATTTCAGATAGTACAAAAACTGTGTACCCTAAAATAAACACTGAAAATCATAAATTCATAAATTAAAAATCCATACCCAAATAGACTTGCTTCCCGCAATCCCTACAGCAAATAATTACAAAAATAGACCAAAAAACAAAAAAGTCAGATGCAATTCAACCATGTATCACCAAAATCAAACTAAATATTCCCTTCCCCGTAAGACCTAAAAGGAAAGAAAAACGCAACTATAAAGCAAAAGAAACCAAAGCTAACTTCATATATTACTACAAAAATTCACGAACCAGATATGCGATTCCCATCTTCCCGTCCTTCTGTAAAAAGTAACCCCTCTGTATTGCGAGCTTCGAGACCTCGGTCCTCTCCTACTCTTCTTCGCTGGTTGCTGAGTCTGAGTCTGAGTCTGAGGCTGATTCTGAGGCTGAAGCATCTTCATCTCACTGTCCCCTCCTTCGCGATCGAACGAGAGATCCACAAAACCATTCCTCGCTGAAAATGACGACGTAGCGTGTCCTTTAGCTCCTTCACTCATCACCGGGAAGAGCTCCTTCGTTACGACGTCGTTCGCGCCTTCCACTTTAAGGATATCGAAATTGAAGGTGGTGTACACATCGTCAGCGCGCGTGGAGCACGAGTCCTCGTCGCCGCCGCCGTTACTGGACCCGTCCGCATTCACCACGGAGGAATTCGAAGTCCCTGACTCCGCCATTTGGTTCCTCGAACCCTCTGGAAACTTCTGTGACGGTAACGGCGAGTCACCGTTACTAAACGAATCGGTCCATTCCGCATTGAGATTAAGATCTAACATCGTGGCGCTTCTTTTTTTTATTATATCGTTAAGCCGTTAAGTAACTAAAAACCGAAACTAACTATTAAATTCCGATTTTCTATTTTAATAATTTCTAAGGTTTATAAGTAAAGTTAGCTAAAGCTTATTCCAACTAACTTCGCCGGCGACGGTGAAATGGATCCGATCGGAAACAACCGAATGAAAGAGGCAATGTAAGTGAAAGAAAAAGAGAAGTAGAAAACGAAGCGAGGAAGAAAACGGAATCGCGATGAGCTCTCCGTGTCTCTAACGCCGGATAAGTTTTCCGGCAACCGGAGAACGGAGGAGGAGTGAGAGGAAGGAACTCACGAAACGAGGAAAGAGAAGGAATCGGCGCGAACTCATTTCTTCGGCGATGAGTTCATCGTCGCCGGAGAGAGTGAAAGCGTCGCCGACTATTGGATTCCATGGAAGAGAGAGAGAGAGATGAGAAGTGCGAAGCGAAGAAACACTTTCTTTTTGTACTGAGGCTCGTTTTAAGAGGGAAGGAATATATAAACATTTATCTCTCTCATGGTGAAGACTGGTTGGTTCGGTGACCGGTCACCGATATTGCAAAAAGGGAACAGATATTTTTCGTTGCTGGTTCTCTCTCTATGTGGAAGGTCACCGTCTCGTTGAAGGAAACTATCGGCTTCGTTGAGTTCTTTCTTGATTTGGATTTTTGAGGGTGTGTTATGGTCAAGTGGCTATGTTGAGGGTATTCAAAAAGGAAAAATAACGCAATTAATATGCTAATTAAGTATATGAATATGAACGTATTTATTTTGCTTTGCCTTAGATGCAAATGCAATCCAAGAAACCGTGTGCTTGTTCAGACTCGTCACTACTCAGGTTATTTATGATCTTAGTTCATTCATTAATCAGGCCAGTTTTTTTTTTTTTTTAATGATCCGTTCCTTTTTAAAAAAATTAAAATCATTTTTAATGAACAAAAATGCAAAAAATAAAAAAAAAATTATCAAAGCAAATAAGAGAAACTTCTACTTTTATATAATGAAAAACCTAAAAATCTTTGGTAAAAAAAAAAAAAATTGACGATTGTTTTTAAATTCAACCTAATTACTAATATGTTATTGACTTAAGTAGATCTTGATTTGAAATTTTTAATTAATGTCTTAAGTTTAAATTTTGTGAATGAAAAAAAATATAATTAAAAAAAGAGATCATACAGATTAATTATTTGATGTCTTGTCATATTATACACTAAAGGATTCTAATCTATAATATTAGTGATATGTATGGAAAACTTAATTGTTAGTCTTAGAAAAATATAAATATTAGGATAAATACTCACTTTTATTAATGAATTTGTTAGACGCTGAAAATTCACTTTTATTAATGAATTTGTTAGACGCTGAAAATTAAATTCTTAAAAGATGAAAAATTAAAATTTTATAAAATGACAACTAATAATTGTTACATGTAAAAAAATTAATTTTCTTTTTATATCTGAACTTAACAATTTAGTGACATTTTGATTCCCATACTTAATCAGGTATTGTCATTTGTGTTCCTAAACAAATTTTTGAATTTTTAATTGTCTTACACTACATAAAATTATTAGCATAATGATAATAAATAACATTTATTTATAGTGATAATAATTATTTATGGTGATGAAAAATAAATAAAAAAATTTGTCAAATATAAAAATAAAAAATATTATATTTTATATTTAAAATCACTATTGTATTTATTATATTTTATTAAACCATAATTCTAGCAAATAATATTATAAGAGTGACAAACAACAATATAACTAAATTGAAAATAATTAAACATATAAAAGTTAAATAAATTTTTCATAAGAATCAAATTAAAAATGTATATTGTGTAAATATATAGATACTAACAAATAATTTATTTTAAAATGCCATTATATTTATTTAATTAAGGAGGGAGTTAAAAGTAAAGATATTCAAAATGGATCATTTTATTCTATTAAAATTTAAGACGAAATTAGATATTTTTTATTTTTCCCATTTTATTGTATTTTCTTTTATTTTATATATCTCAACATGACTAATATAATGAATGAATTATATTTTATACAAGTGTATCAATTTTATCACAAGTAGTAAAGATTAAAACGGAGGACTGAGTGTCAATCCACAAGAATTTTGTTTGTACTTGCGTTGAGAAATATCCAATTTGTAAGCAATATAAGAGGAAGTAGAATAGAAATAAAGAGAATGAAAGAAATTAAATTTAAAAAGACAACACTAATAAAATAAACAAAGATGAATCCAAAGGATGATTTCATAATGCAAATATGTTGGGGCCTAGTATGCCTAATTATCCTTAATGCAATATTAATGTTTTTCACTATTAATTGTTTTCCCAATTTCCGCCCACATATACTAATATGCTCAACCCTGATCCCTCACGATGAAGAGTCTACTTTATGTATTCTCTCTCTCAAATCCCTTTGTAAAGATGGAATCATAAACAACATTAAGTATAAAGATGTATGCAGAAGTACAACAAAGTCAATCTATCCCTAGCAATGCAATGTTGAGATGTCTTTTTCCAGTTCTTTAGACATTACTATTTCTTATTCTTAATGAATAATCCCTAAAAACATATGCATGGATGACCAAGCCACACAATAACAATAAAAAACACAAAAAAAATAATATTAATAAATAAGAAGAGTAGTTACATTACAAGGGGTTACTACTAGGCTCCAACAAGGGGTGTAGTCTCTCATAGTCATGAGAGACTTTACACTTCAGAGGCTAACAGAAAAAAGGGATGGATGACCAATAACAAGAAAAGGAAAAATGACTAAGAAAGACGGTTTTTCCTAAGGGATAGGTCCCAGGCTTTGGATAGCTCTCAGGCTCGGTGTGTCTTTCCCTTTTGCTTCCTCCTCCTTATATAGGCACTAAGTAGCTTAATTTTCACGTCGACTTCGCGCTAAACGCGCGTTTGGACTTCGTTATGGACTTTTCCGCATGCTAAGCCTGAGTTGTGCACTAAGCGCGTGAACGCACTAAGCCTACTGACAAGCTAAGCGAGCTGTCTACTTCTTCAGTTTCTCTTCAAGGCCTTTTTTTCTAGTTTTTGGATCAATTTTTCCTTTAAAACACTTGAAATCTTCTTCTTTTGAATTCTGTTAATCAAAATTAGCAAAGATGTTAATTTCTTTATTATTTCCTTAAAAACAATAATAAATTAAAAAAATTACACTCATTTATTAATCCAAATTGACTATCAAATTTGCTTATATTTCGCAGTTATGAGTGTACTTCAATATGACACATAATAACTACCTTTTCCATTAAGAATATAATGGATGAACTATATTTTCAACTTATATGGGGTCATGTCCTCTAATATTCAATCACTTAACAACGATATGAAAATTTGAAGAAAAAAAAAATAGGGACAAGATTTACTACATTTGCCCCTATTAAAAGGATATGTAAGAAAGTGATTATAACACTTTTATTTTTCTTCCTTTTATAAGTTTTACAATGACAATACTTGTTAAATTCATGAACCAAAATGTCAATAAGTCAATATGTTTAGGGATTAAAATGACAAATAGTTACTAAATTTAGAAATCAGATTGAAAAGTCATTTTTTTACAAGTGACAATCATAAAGATGATACATGACAATCATTAGTTGTCATATCATCACTAAAGGTATTATGTAGGCACGATTATTTGAGTTAATAAAAAAAAATTAATCGTATAAAAAATTTATTGTACATTTTACACATTTAAAAATAAAAAAATTATTTTTTATTTTTTCAAGGATCTAATGTTAATGTTTGACAAATTCCAGCATCAAAACGAATATTTATCCTGAATATTACTAATATTGTAGACCCAAATCCTTTAGTGGTTTTCTCATTTCTTTCTCTTAAGCCTTTGTATCTCTATCTAATTTATCTTTCTCTCTCCATCATTTGGCTTCCCCTCCCTATTACGTGTGTTCTTCTTCTTCTTTTCCCATGAAGGAATAGGTTGAAAGGGATCTAATTTTGTTATTATGTTATGTGAGAAGTGTAAGATTTTATTTCTCACGTGAGAGACATGTTAGTTATAATAAATAATAAAGGATTAAATGGCAAATGGGTTTAAGCCGAAGATTATAAAGATAGTTGTTATTTTTTATGGGAGTCATGGTTTTAAGAGGTTAGTTTCCATTCATATAAAAGATGGTCCGTTTAGTTATTGGTATATTATTTTAACCCTCACTGTCATGAAAGAGTGAGTAGAAGGAAGTCGCAAATAACAAAATAGGGGGAATGAATCACTTATAATTTTAAACACTTTATTAATATTTCTTATTTTTCTTTATTTTTTTTCTTCCATCACATCATAAATCTTATTATTTTTATATTTTTTTACTCCCTCTCTAGTGTTTAGAAAATATTGTCTTTTTCATTTTTCAAGCAAATCAAAATGTACACAGAATCTTCATCACGAAAAAAATATGTGTTATTCCTTAACATGTGTGAAAATCATTAATTAATTTCTAAGATCATATTATTTTTCTATAATTGAAAATTCTAGAAAATTACATCGTACAAAAAGTACTAGAAACTTATTTTCTAATACACTCATTCTAACACATTCTTTCATATTTATTAAAATTATAAAAAAAAACTAAAAAAATCATAAATATAACTCATTAAATAAGAAGTGGGCTTACAAAATTTGTAAATTTAGAAATCAATAACAATAAACAACTTGTTAGAAAATATGTTGGTTAATTTCTTAAGAATATGTGTGTTTAACATTATATTAATAATTAATTATCATATTGTGAAATGTTAAATTCAATTACTAATTTTATTTTATATATTGAGATTGAGATGTGTTTACAAATAATAAACTGGCATGGAACTGAAAACTTATACACACCGTTTTTTTTAAATAAAAAAAAAGGTCAACTATAAATGTAATCCATTACGCTATTACGTATTTACGTTGTAGGAAAAATTGAATCTTTCTTTCTTTTTTTTATTATCAAAGGCCGCTAGTATCAAAATACAACATTTAATTAAATTCCACATCTAAATCTTTAACGCGCAGCTGAATTCTCCAAAACTAAACATAAAACCTTTGATCTATACAAAATCTTATTAATTTGTGGCAAAATATTTGTTCATCTTGTGCATATGGAAAGCTTTTCATGTGTGAATAGGCTTACGCCCTAGGAAAAACGTTTTAATTTATTTTTAATTTTTTTATTAGCGGAAAAATTTATTTGACTGCTTTAAGTTATGTTCCATAAAAGTAGTTAAAAGTTAAAATGTTAGCTAGTAATTAAAAATTAAAAGTTAAAAAATTAGCTTATTAAAATTATGTTCGGTAAGGTATTTTAACTAATTTATAAAAAAATTTACATGCTGAAATGTTGTTTGATAAACAAGTTTTTTTAATAGTTTTTAGTGTTTTTTGAAACACTATTTGAAATAACATTTTTTGAAATGTTAGTTTCTAACATTTTATATTTTCTTCAATTTTTATCCTTTATACATTTATTAAGTTTCCTCATTAACTTTTTAAATAAATCACAATTTTATTATTTTTATATCATTTTATACTTTCAAGTTATTTCAACATTTAGTTTTATCAAACACTTATAATTTAATAAGTTAGTTTTTCACCTTCCACCTATCAACTAAAAGCTTTCAGTTAGTTTTACCGAACATAGCCTACATTATAAGTATTTGGTAAAATTTACTATTGAACTAGTTAAAAAGTGTAAAATGACATAAAAATTATAATCATTATTTATTTAAAAAGAGCAACTAGAAAAATGGATAAATATATTGAGGATAAAAATGAAAGAAAATTTTAAAAGCAAGAAACTAATGCTTTAAAAAAATGTTACTTCAAGTAGAGTTAAAAAAACGTTAAAAGTTATTAGAAAAAGTTTGTTTTTCGAACACTCAAACTAATTTTTTTACTAGGAAACAATTCTTTTTAATAGTTTCTAGTATTTTTTGAAATGGTACTTCAAGTTTCATTTTTTAAAATACTAACTTCTAGCCTTTTATATTCATTATTTTTTTTCTTGAACATTTATTAGATTTTATTTTTAATCTTTTCTATTTAAGATAAAAAAAATTATTTTTACCCTTTTTTACACATGATAGGATTTTCTTATTTTTTTTAATTTTTATTATATATGATAATAATAATAATAATAATAATAATAATAATAATAATAATAATATAATAAGTTTATGTAGTTTTAAATTTTTTTATATTTTATAAATAAAAAGCTAGAAGTGTTTAAAGTTAATTCAATACTAAAACTATAAAAACTAAAAAATATTTTTATCAAGAAAATCAAATTAAAATTTGTATAAAAATATAACATAAATATGTTCATTTTGTGTGATTTTTTATTTTTCAACTTGCTTCATTAGATTATTTTACCAAAGATTTATGATTCAATAAGATGATTTTTAACTTTCAACTACTAATTAATTTTTAGCTTTTAATTAATTTTTCAATTTTTCCGTTAGTTTTATCCTACACATCCCTAACGAGTGAGAGGATTGAGAGTCCATTAACAATTTTCATTTATTGTCATTTTAAAAACATTTTAATGGAACGTCAAAAAACAAAAGCACGTTATAATGGAAACCTAAGCGTGCAACAGATGGATGGCGTCTAATCCTTTGGGCAATACAAGTTAATAATTCAAACGTATCACAAATATAAATTTAATATAGATATTTCTTAAATCAAATAATTGAGCACAATTAGTTAATGTGAAAAAATTAATATTGAATTATTCGGATATTATTTGAGTTTAATCTTTGGTGAAAATGATTAGTGCAGAGACTTTACTTATTTCTCTATCAAATTTCAAATTAGTTATAATCTTATTTTTATGATGAATCGAAGTGTTAAGACAACAAAATATATAAATATTTCTTTTAGTGAGAATTTAAATCTTAACTTATCTAATGCCTTGTGATAAACTTAATTCCCGGTGATTTACTTTATTACCACAAATTTATGTCTTTATTTTTTTTGGACATGCTATCATTTTTTTGTATAGATCACATGTCTGTTTAATAAGAAGTAATCTTATTTAAGTTTGTTTTCTTGAATATATTTAACAACTTTAAATCAATTAGTTAAAGATATTAGTTAAGGAACTTAAAGTACAAACATTTTTATTAAGAGATGAAAAATTATGTTATCCATGGTTTTTTCTTATCATTTACACAAGACCTAAATATATTTGTAGTCTCTCAAATATATGATTTATCTTTTTCAATCCAAATAATTAAAAGTTATTTTTGTAGTCCCTAAACAAGAAAAATACATTTTTAGTCCTTTTTCCCCATATGTCATTAGAATGTGTCAAACAAGAAATATGAAATTTATAATTTGTGACATCAGAATAAATCAAATAAAAAAAGAGATAAACACTCGTTACCAATGCTCCCCAAAATCTCAAGAACCACCTCTTAAAAAAAAATACAAAGATTCAATTTTCGATAAAGGAAAAAACAAATCTCCATTTTGAAAACAAAATGTCTCTTGAAAGAGGAAAGAGGAACTCTTCCTTTCAACCCCAAGCAAGTTCAAAATGGAAATTTAGATCCATTTCTTCAATTGATTTCAACTCAACAATAAAAACATGAACCACACAATCAGCAAAAGACATCATCATGAAAAACTTAAACTACGCCATATGTGACTTCCATTATTTCACTTTCTCATTGAATATGGGTTACACGCTCCCTTATGTATGGGTGGGAAGCTCTGGGAACAATATCTTGAGGGTTTGCATATTCTCCTTCATTGTCCCAGGTTACATGGGCAGTGACGATATCGATGACATGGTAAGTATGATTGGGTCTGATCGAACTGGTGGAGCTCTCCTTAAACCTTCTTAATAATGTGTGGTATGCTTGGTATGCTGGCAAGGACCTCCTCCAAAGTCAGAATCACCGTTTCTCTAACCAACTCCTTTTTTTCGACCCTCCCGATGCCATCACCATTTGAGTCATCATACTCCTTAAAGTGTTTGTTGGATGCTCCAAGGTGAAGCATGCAAGGGACAAGGTGAGGAGTGGAACACTCGCATTCACACTCTCAAGGGTTTGTTTAGAGGCTAATTCTTTTTGTTCATTGATGTTAGTGTTGCTTTAAACGTTGAATAACAGTAAATTTGGTAAAATATTCATCATAGAATATTTTTTGGTGGTGTGATTACTCATTCCAATTTGTTGATGGTTTTTTATCATCAAAAAATATATTTTAAAATTTAAATTAAAAATCAAAATGATCACAAATTGCACATTCATAATTCCTTATTTAACACATACTAATGACATCTAAAAAAGACTAAACAAAACATTTATCATATACGAGAGCTAAAAAAACAACGTTTAGTTTAAAAGACGTAAAAAAAATGTCATATATTTAAAGAACTAAAAACATATTTAAATCTTTAGACAATAAATATTTATTTGTTTTTATTCCTTAGACAATAAAGTTTTGGCAATCCGCTACGGGCCTGCGTATCTTCTATAACGATGTCTCAGTCAAATCACGTTTCACTGTGTTGACTAATCGCACTCATTCTTCTCGCGTTCGCGAACCGTCTTAACCTTACACTAGTACCTCACACGTGGTGATCCCAAAACAAAGATGGTAGATCTCACGGTTGGCCATTCTTCAATCGCATAGAGCCATAGACGGATAGACCTATCTTACTTATTTTGCACATTGTAACAAATTTTGTATTTCTATAATAGGAAATTATTCATTTATTCTGAAAGTCTTTCTTTATGAAAATACATCTTTTAAAAAAACTAATTAATAAATGTAGTCAAGTCAATTTTTTATATTTACATTGAATTATAAATTATTATACATGAAATTTGTTGAGTTTTATTATAATTATTTTAAAAATTATACAAAATTGATTTCTTATTAATTGATAGTGTTTTTTTTACAAACAATAAACATTTTTTTTAAAAAAAACAAGGATATACTTATTTTGAAATCTGTCCGTGTTGAAATTATGATGTACTTTATAAATAAATTATAAAACAATTATATCCTTACTTGTTAATTAACTGTAGAGAAAAGTTCACTTTAAATAACTTGTATATACTATTTTTTAGATACTGATAGCTTGTATAAGCTAGTAATCGCACAAACTGAATAAATTTCATAGAGAATATTTTAAAATAATATTAAATAATTTAATCCATGTACAGTATTTGTCAAGGTATAAGATAACTCCCTTCTAGTAGCCAACAAATGTCAAATGACAGATTACAGGATTCCCACCAATCGGGAGATTTATCCTTGTCCAATTTTTTCGCCAAGTAAATAATGTCAAACATCATCTATTTTTTTTTTAATTCTTAAATATCAATTAAGATCACCCCCATTTAAAACTACGCTTCACTTGATTTTCTCAGTTGTTTATTTCCATCAATCTATCCTCTTTTATATCTATTTTAAAATTGAATTGCAATCATTCTTTTGTAAAAAAATATCAATAATTTAAAATAATTTTATATATTCAAAATATTTAGTTATTATGATTTTTAAATGTAGTATAATTTATATATTTGAACTATTTATTTATTGTAAATTTTAATTATAGAAATAAACATTTATACCATATAATAAGCTAGTTAAAATACTTTTTATGATAAATTATCAATAACTACAAATTATATTAAATATTAGAAATTTATATCTGAATAGCTTTTTTGTGAAAATAACTTAATAGCTTTAAATAGTTAGAAATAATTATTAAATGTGCTAAATTTTAACATAACCTATTTATTGGAAATTATGCTTTATTTTCTCCAATAAAATCATTTTCTTTTAAGGAGGGGGGGTCCAGTTCACTGTGGTTTGTTGCCGTTTGTAAACCTTGCGATTGCTCATTTCATGTCCATATTTACCCAAACATGATTTACACATGCTTTCCTTGCCATTGCTTTAGTATATCTTATTTTTTTAATTTGTTTTTTTTTTTCAAAAGCAACCGTTTTTTTTTTAATTTCATCTTAATTGTATGATATTTTCGTTATGTAAAAATAAACGAATATTTAGCAATATATTGATCTGGTCCAGATCATCTGGACATAACGAAATCTACTAATCAAGTCTAAATTTGTTACTTTATCATATTTGAAGATATTAATTCTCACTTAAAAATGCTGTAAAAAAATATCTCACTTAAAAATAAAATATATTCTACTAATAAAAAAATAAGGTTTATGATAGACAAAATTATCTGAAAATTTAGTAAAATTAAATAATTGGCTTATCAAATCATAAATATTTGATGAAACAAGCTATTGAAATAATTGAAAAATATAAAATGAAAGAAAAATAATAAAATTATTATTCATTTTAAAAAATAATAAAAAATTTAATAAATAGAAAAACATAAAAAATGATAAAAAACTACTAAAAAATTTATTTATTAAATAATCCAACAATTTTTTCACCTAATAAAAAAACTAAAAGTTAATTAAAATGTATTACTAGAAGATAACATAAAAATAAAATATATTTTAGGAAACTAAAAAATAGAATTTGTTATCATTTTTGTTCCTCAACATTTTAGTTTTTCAATATTTTTTTTATTCTTAATTTTAATTTTTTGAGCGACTAAAAGTAAGGATAAAAAAGTTAAAAAAAAAACTAAAAACAAATAAAAAAATCTTAAAAATTTAAGGACTAAAAAATAAAATTAATATGAAAGTGTTTTTTAATTAAATGGAAGTATATTTTCAAAAATAAAAATACGAAATATTTTTAAAATTTTTTATAGATAATCTTAAACTAATAACATTCTAAAATGAAACTACCGCACTCTTTAAAAATCACGAGATATTCATGACTTCCAGCATTATTCTAGAAGAAGGGAGAAAAGTGCAGTTGTACCATCCAAATAAAGATTGGAATCCTAAGATTTGCCAAATGTATAATTAGTTACAGTTTTCGGCAAGTTTATTATGTAGCATGTCTTATAATGCCCAATAAGTGATAACTGTGTAAAATTTGATAAAAGAAAATGAATAAGTTTTGAAAAAAAAGAAGTTTTGATTATAATTTTTATGAGTTTAATGTCTATGTATTAATCTGTAAACAATTAATTATAAATTATTATTTGATTTATTTTAAGATAATTATTTTATAATTGAATAATTGTGTAATTTTTTTTATAATAACAGTATATAATTTTTTTTCTTATTTTTATATATATTTCATAAAAAAATTTACACTACTAACTAAACAAAAATTATAATAAAAATATTTTAACAAAATATATATATATATATATATATATATATATATATATATATAACAATTTTTATTGGACATAATGAAATTTTTTTCCTATTAATACATATTATTATTATTTACTCATTTGTTTTTCCGGTATAATAAAGGTATAAGTTAAAATTATTTTTATATCATTAAATATTTATAATAAATTTATTGAAAATAGTTATTAAATCATTTTTTATTATGTGCATTATACTATAAATTTGAATACTTTCATAATATATATATATATATATATATATATATATATATATATATATATATAATTTATTACAATATATATTATACTTGATTTATTAAAAAATAAATTAAGTACGTAATCATATTTTAAAAATGTACAAAATGAAGACTATTTAGTTTATTATACTTATGCTATAACAAAGTTTAAGACAGAATTAAAATAATAAAAAATATTTGGATGGTTAGATAAAAAAACACAATTAAATATAATAAAAAATGATCAAAGAATAATAAATTAATCTCTCGTTTACAAGTCTGCTTTGTAATCATTTCAAATGTTCTGAAATTGGTTTTATCCATTGAATCCGAGTTGGGAGAGAAAAAAATGGGGAAAAACAATGATACTTGCACAATGCATAAATGCATAGCATATATCTGAGTTGTGACTACTTATTAAATGTAGTTACAACAAAAAAGGAGGGCATTCATATGGTGCTTTTTGGTGTTAGAAGAACCTTTTACTTTTTTGGCGAACTTTAGGTTAGGTGTTAGTACAGTATACAGTACAGCTTTCCATCTTAACATACTTCAACTTATCATGCAAATGTTTTCATACTTGAAATTTAAGTCCCAAGTCATTGAACGGGGAGGTTAAGGAATCTTTATAAAAGTAAATGATAACTTGCAGTCGCATAAAGAATTGAAGATTTCAAAAGCTGTTAGAGTTGCTTTTTACCTAGGAAGGAAGAGAATGGAGTAATGGAAATAAGGAGATTAATGGAGTAAATGAAAATATGTGAGAAATAAATTATAATTTTTTCAATGGTTGCATCAAATTTTAAATCTAAAATCTTATACACATGGTTTAAACTTTCTCGCCATTAGGGTGATCATACTTATCCTAATGGTTTAATAAATTTAAGAGAAGAAACATAAAAAATAGAGAAAAAATAAGAAAAATTACTTTTAAATTACTAAGTAAGCCAACATATTTTCTTGTCATTTCTTATCCATTGAAAGTTGAAATGTTTTTAAGCGGGACTCACTTCTTTTTAATTTTTCACTCATTTAATTATTATCAACTAAAAAATTTTAGTTCTTAATTGACATTTTTTCATATATTACACTAACACCTTCTAAAAGAAAGATGATTCTAATGATTAGAAAATAGGGAGTGTTTATGCTATTACATGAATCCTCATAAATTTGTTAGTATAATTTATTCAAAATAAACTATAAAAATTAAACCTTTGACATTTAAAATTGCAGAAGTCATAACAACAACAACAAAATTAATGGTTTTTTTTTTTTTCACAAACACAATCTCCTATTTAATATCACACTGCTAAGGGTGACATAAAGGATCAACACGGCCGCCCTAGGGTTGGCAAATGGGTTCGACCGCCCAAGGCCCACAACAAGGAGGGGTTCAATTTTATTTTATTTTATATAGTTATATGGTAATTTTTTAATGTTATTTTATATTATTTTTATATATAAATAAAAATTATTTTTTGATCATATGTATTTTTTATATCTAAATTAAATATAATGTGATTATAATATACTAATATTTTAGTTGCTAATTAGTCTTTTTGATATGATACATTTATAAATTTATGTTAAATAATTTTTCTCTCTCACTGTAATATATGAATGCGTAGCGAACATATAATAATGTATAGACTTGAAGTTTTTGTTTTATCAGCAAGATAAAAACACACAAACTAAAAATATAAAGCAGTCTACTTCTATACTATAAATTAAAAATTATAATTTGGATAATAAAACTTTCACTCTTTCAACTATAGATTTGGAATACTTTTTTTTCCCTCTCTTTGGTAGGTGCATCTCAGGCAAATTCTTTAAAATTAAAAAAAAAAATCTCTATCACTAATCTCAAACTACCTTTTTTTCATTTTTTTATATATTTAATTTTCTTAATCACTTATTCGTTTCAATTTAACATTATATCACAATTTAAATTATTTATTACAAATCTAAAATATAATTTATATATTATATAAATTTAATTATTATGGGCATTTTTCAAGAATAAATATTATTGATTTTAATGATCACGCATGATTTAAAAATTTTAAATTATTTATTTTATTATGAATAATAATAATAATAATTATTATTATTATTAATATTATTATTATTATTGTTTATCTTACGTAAGATACATACAAAAATGCTACAAATTAAAATTAGTTAAAACTAAAAGTAAGTATATAAATAAATATAAAAGATGCATTTAGGTTTAATAAAACAATGATATTATGTCAATGATTGGCGATCGCGTAGGAGTAAATTAAATTAAAGATGTAGTTCATCTTATTTAAATTTATCAAGACTATTTTATTCACTTTATTAATAAAATAAAATTTTTAATCAAATTATATGTCTTACTTTTTATATATAATTTATTTTTAAATTTTAAATTTTTATACATAGGAGGAGTTTTAGTTTTCTTTTTCCGCTTAGGAACCATAAAATGTCAATATTGACCCAGAGGATCAAGGTATTAGATCATGTCATTTTAGTTCAAATATAACATCCATGTTTCCGTTGAAAAAAAAATATAGCAGCCATGTATTGTTTTATGTACTCATGATGTGGTTCCCACAATTTTTCCATTAGATTCAACACTTAAAACCTAATGACAAGGACCACAATGAAACAAAAAAAAAAATACAATAGGAACAAACATGAAAGAAAAGGAAATAAATAAAACACTCATATTTTAAGAACTAAAAAAGTTATTTAAATCTATGATTAATTAAGTTTCTAGTCTTTAAATTTTTGTTTGAATGGTCAATGTTCCTCAACTTTTTTTACTATGATCTTTAGTCCCTAAATTTTTAAATATTTAGTTTTTAGTTCTTAAAATCTCATTAAATAAATAAAAATAATGGATCCAAAATTTTGTTTAGGGACTAGAAATTGAAATTTTTAAAAGTTTAAGGATTTTTACTGGTCAAACAAAAATTTAAAGACTAAAAATCTTAATGAAAAAAAGTTGAGTAATCTTTACAAGTCAAACAAAAGTTAGGGACTAAAAATTGAATTTTGAACAAATTTATGAACTAAAAACATAGTTAACTGTTAGATCTATTATCATTTACAATATTTTAGAAAATTCAAAACAATATTTAAGTTTTTCATATTTGATAAACCTCATTTCAACCCAACTTGTTTAGAATCAGGTTAGTTTAGTTTGACTTTAACAACAACAAAACATAATTTATTCCAACCCAAATCAACATAT
>NC_038248.2:5430572-5442546 GCF_000004515.6 Glycine max
TATTTAAATCAATTTTAGTAAGAAATTTGGCAAAACTCAACTTAGGTACACCCACAAAACATATAATTGAACCAGGAAATAATCATTTAAGATAAGAATAGTTTAATTGAATTAAACTAAATCTAATTATTATTTTTTATTTTAGTTTGTTATATAAAAATTTAGGTGTGTTAGGTTTTGTTCACATTGGAGAACACCTGGGGTGAGTCATACAATTCACCCCTATTTATACATGGTGTCCTCCGAAAATAGCATTCACGTTGTTGGAAAGATTCGAGAAATCTATTCACATAAAGAAGCACAAAAGATAGAATGAGAAAAGAGATGTTGCACAAAATTGTTAAGTTTAGTGTGAATGACATGATTTACAATGAAAGAGTTCAAAACACTCTTAAATTCACTAAACCTAAAATACAAAGTTTCTTATAAAGGAGACAACAATTAACTGTCTAATTAAAAATGGTTATAACAAAAAAAATAGAAAACAATTATAGTTACAACATAACCTATGTTAATGAACCAGCAAACTGAATGCTCCCTTCAAGACTAGACACTCCACCAGATTATATAAGATCGAACGACCAAACCAGAAGACAAGAGTACTGAACCAGATGACCATTGTTGTCCACCCTATCTCTATCGTCTAGCATCCAACAATCAACACACATGTCTCGATCTTATTGGTCCATTTTTGCATCGTCACTGTGCGGCCTCAATCTTGTCCCCCTTTGTACATGGTACTGGGTGTGGTTGTGCACATTTGACATGTCAAGTTGTGGTGTGTTTCTAATCCTATCACCACATCTCCCATATGTTGTCCTATATTGTACTTCCATTGCTTCATTTTCTTGACTATGGTGGGAGTCGTTTCTTCTACTTAGTAATGTCACAATGAGTCGGTCATCCTGGAGTTTTGTCCTAGATGGTGTTTTACTCTTGAGACATGGGACCTTATGGAGTGGACATAGAAGAACAAGTCATCTCCTTTCACTAGAATCAGTATTCTTAGGATATGCATCCCAAACGGTGTACAACCCCTCAAGATTGAGCCTTACGACATAAATGATCAAGGGTAAATCTTCCTTCATTGAGAGTCGGTGTTCTTGGGATATCCATCTCGGACAATGTACAACCCCTCAAGCATTGAGCTTTATGGTGTAAATACTCGAGGATAAATTATCCTTCACTGAGAGTTGATGTTCCTGAGATACCTCAAGCATTGAGCATTATGGTGTAAATGCTATAAGTCCAAATTGTCCTTCACTTAGAATCGGTATTCCCAAGATATCCACTCGACCGATGTACAACCCATCAAATATTAAACCTTATGACATAAATGCTTGAAAGTAAATTATCCTTCACTGAGTCGATGTGCCTAGATACCCATCTCAGACAGTGTTAAGATTTTAAAAGTTCGTAAAAGTCAAGATATACCTTAATTAAGACTAAAAAATTATTATACATGTACTTAAAGAACTCTTATCAATGAGATTTTTACATTATCAATGATATTTGAATCCACATGATTGTGAGATATATGTTCGATCCATGGGCGGTTTCAAGGCCCGGCTACCCTGGGCAATTGCCCAGGCTCTGGCCCAAATTCATTTGGCAAAAGCCGCACCCCTATTTCATAGCCGCAGACTGTGAGCAAAAAATCCCGTGTACACTAAGAATGTCCCAGTATAAATCACCAAAACATTTCAACCCCTTCACTATTGTCATCAAACTGATGCAAGCCACAAACAATAAAACAAAGCCCCTGCTTTTTTTTTCGCATGCAATATCCTTATCAACAAAACATCTCTTGGCCAAAAATAGTCATCAAATTAACGAACCCCACATAACTCAAACAGCATCAATATTTTGTCACAATAAAAATCAATTTCAAACTCTATCTCTCGTTGGAACATATTCAATCTCGCTAGAATTTAGAAAGGAACCAAGCACCAGAGGGAGCTCTTCGTTATGTTAGAGGAAAGGAACCAAGATTTATGTGTTTAAAAGGAGGGGCAAAGCTTGTCATTTTGAATTTTTACCTAGGACAAAAATTTCATTTAACTCCTCTCCTTTATTGTTCATATATGCTTGCAACTGCTTATTTTTTGCTTCGACTTTTTCTTAAAAAAGTTTAATCAAACATAAAAAAATTACAATGAATAATTATTTTGTTAAGAAAGTTTAACCAAAGGGATTCATTGAATTCTAAGAGTTGCAAGAGGCCTTTTTCTGAGTTTAATTTAAATTGGTTTTACCCTATAGACGTAGGACCAAATTCTTGTACTATTTACGATTAATTCCTACTTCTTATGCTATCCTTGCATATAACCATTCAAACTTGCGGTTTCTTTTAATGGAAATGGAAAAAAAAAATCCTCTAAATTTTGCAAAACATTTCATTAGATTATTTTCAATAAAATAAAATTAATGAAGGAAGGAACTTGTGTTTTAGATTTATCGAATGGACCGATCACTATCCCAAGGGAATTAAACAGAACATATCCTTATTTATGACGTGCCCAGTGGCTTATACCTCAAGCATGAAGACGCGAAACAGAATCATAACAACCAATCTCAGCGAAAACAATACACTAGTATTAAATTTGGATATCAACTCTGAAATATCTTGAACTAAATCCGATTTTGAAGTTTCACAGCATGAGAAGATCCTTTCATGTCATTCATAGAGGCTCCATTGCATCTCTCTCAACTCTCAATTGAAGTACAGGTTGGTACTTATTCAGTTTTAATATCATGATTTATTAGATGCTGCCCTTGTCTTTTAGCTTAGTGATTATGAGAACTAACAAAGTAACAATACAATTAGTACATATTATATACAATGTGAATTTGCTATCTTTAAATTTTTGTCCAGGCTTTATAATTTTTCTGACTCCGCCACTGGTTCGATCCTTACAAATCGGATAAAGCTTTGTTAGCGTCATTTGTTTTAACGTTGGACTACGTAAATTAGTTTTAAAAAAAAAACTGAGAGAAAAGTGACATTAAAATAAATAAACATGTCAATAAGTATAAAAATATTTATTTTAATGATAAATAAACGAAACTTCTATAAGTCCAAGATAAAGTTTAAAGAAAAAATATTAGTTAAAATAGTAAACTGTCATTTGAAAAAAAAGAGTTAAAAACAATTATTTAAGTAAATATACATAGGATAGCATTAATTATATTATCATCATTATATTAAATTACAATATTTTAAATTTACATTTTTATTTATCTATTCAAATAATTATATGTTTTGCTAATATTAAAATTTAAATTCATTAACCTTTTTCAGCAACATTAATAACTGACTTACTTAACTATGAAACATATATTCAGATTAAATTAAAATTTTATTATAAACTGATTTTTATAAAAAGAAAGTCTCTAATTAAAGTCTAATCTAGCTGCCCGTTCCTGATTCCCTTCCCGACATACATTTTTGATAGGTTGTTGGCTACCTCGTTAAGCATGAGCAAAATGGATGCATCAGTGCCAAAGCTTGTTACTTTTGTTTTTTTATAACTAACGAATGTTAATGTAGTAGTTAGCAAGGATCAGATCCATGAGTTCGAATTTTATGCTAATGTAAATATTAGTGAATGGTGTGTAGGTATCTATAAACGTTAATTAAACCTTTGAGACATATTTTGATATTAATCAATTTTCAACTAATCTTTGAGACATATTTTGACATTAATTCAACTAATTTTTTTTTAAAAAGAAAAACTTATTACTTTTTCCTCCAAACAAAGTTCAGTATCATTGAATAATTGCCAATTTTGACTATTGAACACTATTTCTTTCTGTAATATAATTTTAATGTTGAAGATACCAATAAAAAATGAAAGTACTTTTTAAAAAATAAAATATTGATTATATAAAATATAAAAATACTTAATACATAACATTTTAACTAATTAAAAATGACTACTAATCGCATGGGTCAAATGAATTGGAGTTTTAAGTATGTAATAATTATAATAAATATTAAAAAAACTTTGTTAATTATCTAAGTTTATTTTATCCGGCTCGTGTAAATTATCTCATGAAAGATGAATACAGTCTATAACAAAAAAAAATGATCAAGAAGATATTAGTTATTATGTTTTAATCACCTGTTACTTTTTGTAAAAAATGTATTACTTTTACTAATTTAAAATTCTTTACATACTACTGAAAACAGAAAATAGCACGGATAAAATGTAATAGTAATAACCAATAAACCACAACATAGTAAAATTTTATGATAATTAGCATTTAAGTAAATAAATTTATTATACATTATGATTTATAATTAAATAATAGTGTAAAATTTTCTACATTATTAATGCACATATTTTTTTTTCTCTTTATCTTATAATTTAGTGGATATATATGCACGGTTAGAGTAAAGATCATATAATGTTAATCAATTAAAAATAAATTTTATATATATATATATATATATATATATATATATATATATATATATATATATATAAATTTATGATTGAATGATAATATAAAAAAAATTATATATTATTAATGTATATCTTTTTTCTATGAATTTAATAGAGATACATTATCAGTGTGGAGGTTTTACCAACTACTTAAAATCATATTTTTTTTTCATATCATATGATTAAAAATTATTTTATATTTATATAATAAAATTTAAATTTTTGAAATTTTTAATTCTTAAATTTTCACAAATAATTATAATTACATTTTATTCTTTAAAATATGCTTCTTTATTGTAAAAAGTTAACTCTTTTTTTTAGTATATAACTGCAACATTGAAGTTAAAATTTATAGTCTCCTATAAATTATCCAAATCTTCCACTAAGCTAACCGTACTAGGTTTAAGAAGAGTCAATTCCCACACCCTAATATAGATCATTTTGGTTTTTCCTTATAAAAGAAAACAAATTTTCTCGTAATTCATAAAATGCATTGCTGAGATATGCTTCAAACATTTTAAACATGTGGATATCTATCACCTTTCCTTCTGTTAAGAAGAGTTGGAAAGATCTGATTGGATCTTTTTTTTCTGGCGGATTCCGTAGGTATATCATATCATGGACGAAAATAATTAGAGCAATGAATTCTAGTTTTACCAAGCTAGCTAGGTCCATCGCATCTTTGTACAGAACTGCACAAATGCTACAGGCTTTGCTTTCTATTTACACTTGCTATTGGTGCAAAGTGCAAACTAATGAATGATGAAGTTTATTGGGTGGCCAGCCATAATAATCCCAATTAATTAGCTCACTTCCACTCTTGCTTGAAGCGTAGAGTAGAGTAAAGTTCATCACCAGTAAAAAGCTAATTCTTCGAAGTTGGGTTCGAGTTTAATAAGTCAATTCTAAAATCTGTTTATAAAGTGAGAATACTCTCTTATTTTTATATAATCTTTTTGTCATATTACTAATTGATATGAAATTTCTAATACATTTTTCTTATGTTGAGGAAGAGATATTTTAAATGTAACCTTTATGACATTGGACATTTATAGATATTCTGATGATGAATGACCATATAAGTCCAACAATAACTGCTAGCTAGGAACCTAAAACATATTCTGATATAATTTTAAAATTTGAATTTATATTTACTATAATCTTCTACTGATATACATTATAAACTATATACTATTTTGAACAATTGGTAGTTGATGATGTAAAATTTCTCACAGTAATTAAACAGACTCAAACAATAAACACGTTGATATATTGCCATTATATGTGGTGCTAGCTTTTGACAAATAATTAAGATTTGGCTTAAAATACAATTGTGTACGTAGTTGGTGCAACTAATATTAATATTGGTTAACATAGGACTCGTGGGAGTTGGGTCTGCGTACTTGGCTGACCAAAGGGGAACTCTTTCACTCCTTTAATTTCGTTGCCAATGTCCATTGAATTCTTCCCACCCATATCTACCCATTTTGCTTGGCCTCTCAAAAATAGGAAACTAGGAGTAGCATAGCAATAGCATCACACGCCGACTCGAATAATTTGACTTTTTTGTTACAAAAAAAGTCAACAAAATTTAAATGCGTAATCAACTAAAAAAAAAGGAAAACATATTTTGCTTAACAGACTTACAACATACTAGTATTTGTTATTTTTAATAAATATTCACGTATTTTCAAATGATCTTCAGATTTCGATGCTTTAACTTAATATAATTTGTTTTTTTATATAAGTTATTTAAAATAGTTTTAGAATTTAATGTTTAAAATAAATTAAAAACGCAGATCGATCAAAATGCTATTTTTAATGTTTAAATATTTGCCCGTGAGAATTTTGGTTTTATTGAATTTTTATTTTTATTTTTGATAGATAGTTTAAATGGATATTTGTGGGTAGTGGGTATAGATTTTTTTTCATCCGCTCGTAGGATACGTGTATTATAACATTCGTATTCATAGGTAGCTGCTATTCGTAGGATACGTGTATTATAACATTCGTATTTGTGGGCAGTGGGTAATGGGTGCGGATTTTCCTCATCTTAATGAATAGCAGGAAGTCACTACTAGTATCTGATCCGACCCGATCCAGTGTCATCATTAGTGTTAATTATCCATGAATCTATAAACTGTGGGTGTTTGATGTATGAAATTTTCTAAAATTACAAGAGATAAGGTTCATTTAATAAAAACTAAAAAAAAACATTTAGGGTGAGAAAAGATTGTAACAAAATTGACATGAAAATGAGAGAATGCACTACAATTCATCATATTATTAAACTCACTCATCAAAGTTAAAAGTGTAACAAAAGAGAAAATATATAATTTATACACATGAGCAATTTAAAAAAATATATGAATTTATAATGTTATTTAATGACAAATATCATATTTAGTTGTAAGTTTTTTTAAATGACTAATATCTTATAGCATTAGGTTGAATATCAAATTTGGTACTTGATTTATTAAAAGTACTTAATAATAGGACCCTTAGTTTTTCGACTATGCAATTAGGTCATTTAGTTTTTTAATTTTACACAATTGAGTTCTTTTTGTTAGGCCTGTTAAGTGATTAACGGAGGGAACGAAAATTCCCGACATCCAAGTTGCAGGAGCAGCGTTTGAAGGTGGAAACCCTATCGTGGCGCTGGTGGTCGGAGTAAAATTAGAAAATTAAGAGATTCAATTACATAGTTAAAAAATTAAGTGACCTAATTAAACACTTTTAATAAACTAAGCCTGAAATGCAGAGAAGAGGAGAGAAAATCACAAAAAAGAATGAACTTCGTCGCTTTGGCACAGGAGAAATGGTGAGGAAATTTTTAAAATTGTTGTGGTCCCATCTAAAAACATTTCTCCGCTAATGTGAGAAGAAATGCACAGAAATTATGTCGTTTTATGCGTTGCTCTGTTTCTACAGCTACACGTAGACAAAACAAAAAAGAAGAGGACAGTTTGTCACTTTGTCCCCACAAATTATTTTATTTTTCTCTTTATAAAACCAAATAATAATAAGGATTCAAATAATATTTTTTTTACCTATCAAATTATTTTCTCAATTCTATTATATTTATGTTCTACCAAATCACTTATCTTTCCATCTTATTTTCTCCTTTCACTTATTCTCTTTTCATCACCAAACATATCCTAAAGGATGAAATTATATATTAAGCCTTAAAATTACTATAGTGCAAGGGTCAAGCAAGACCTTTCATAAGATAAATTAAAGTAGAGAGGTGTCTTGTCCAAGTCCAATCATGGGACAAAATAATAATGGCTGAAAGGTGGGTGTTGGTTCCCACCTTTTTTGTTCGTGAATTTTCGTCCAGCAAGTATACATTTACAATATTGGCCAAAGACCAAAAAATGTGACCTACACGTGGCAGCGGAAACACATAAAAAAGGGAAAAGCAACTTGGCAATTGGCAATAAATATTAGGGCAGAATACGAGGTTTACGAGGAAAAATGCATTTGTTATTCGCACAATTAGTACTTCCTCTTACGGTAATCCTACTACCTTAAAACCTTTTGGTAAACTTCGTTTTCCAATTCAGGTAACCTTCGTATTACGGTCAACCCGCCACTTCGATTTGACATCCAAACGGGTTATATAGCCGGTCGTACAACCCCTCTTCTTATTGGAAGACAAATAAAAGAAGAAAAAAGTGTTACAAATACTTTATTTTTATTTTATCTGTATATTAACACATTCATATTATTTTATACGTTTATTAAAAAAACAAAGACAAAATATCAATGCACTATTTTTTACTTTAAAAATATAAAATGTAATGTATGTGTTAAGGGTGAAATTTGTCTTCATTTTCATTAATAAACATAATCCTATAAATATATTTGAGGAAAAAAACAATTCTTTCTTTTAGAGACATTTTATTCTCTCGTTAAGTTTTTTATCATGGATGTATGTGTTATATTTTAAATTTAGTTTGATTCAAAATATATGGTTGTAAGTACAATCAAACAAATTATTGATATATTTAAGTAAGAGAAGATGCAATCAAAAGAAAAAAAAAATATAAAAGTGAGAAAAAGATGTGCAATAAAGGTAGATGAAAAACAAATAAAGTTACTTGGTGAAAAGAAATGTTGGAATTAAAATGATGGTTGAAAACATTATTTTAACCCGTGAACAAGTACTACATGGATTTTAGAGAATACGCGGGTGTTACATATTTATATATTTCAACCCTTATTGTATGGTATAAACTAATAGTTATAGATAATAATTTTTAACTTTCAAAATAACTTTTAATTATCATCTTCAATATTGATAACTTTTATTTTTAATACTCATCGTTAATGATTTATATTTTCAATTTACATCGTGGATGACTTTTATGATCTTAATATTTTCTATATCTTCATTTCTTCTGTCAACATACGATTAATTGAAATTATATTTTGACACTTAGTTTAAATAGTCTATTATCAGATTATCTTTCATTATTTAGTCAAAGATGTTGAAAAAAATGACGTTGTTAACAATGTGATATTAATATACAAAATAATTTTATGCCAACATTTTTCACCTTACAATCCAAAATAATAAAAAAATGTATTACACTTGTTAAAATTTCACACTTTGTGTAGTTTATGAAAAAAAAAATGAAGGAAATAAGGTCAAAATAAGAGACGAACAAACATTAAGACGGATGTTTAGTAAAGAAGCATTCTTTAGGGCAGCGTTTTTAAGATATATGTTTGGTAAAATGATTAGATTAATAAAATGTTTTTAAGAAGAAATATCATAAGCAATTATTAAATTTTAATATTAAATATTAATAAATGATTGATCTGACTGATAATATTGAATGTACTTGTGGATAAAAAAATATAATTGGAAAAAAAAATTTCACAAATAATTATCAACCAAATTTTATGACAAATATTAATTATCAAAAAAATTAATAAATACTTCACACTAGTATTAGTGTAACCCAAAAAAATTAGGATTAAAAAATTATGACTGTTTTTTTCTTTTAGTTTCATTAATTAACTATTTAATTTTGTACATACAGTCAAAGAAGAAGAAACAATTAATTATTTTAAATATGCAAAGCGAATAATTTCAAAACTCAAAATGAAACCCATTTTATCAAATAACTTTTATTCTTTTGTTTTGGAAAATAAAAACAATTGTTTTTTAAATAGATGTTAAACCATTTAGCTTGATTTGAAGACATTATTGTATGATTCAGGACTATTATATATATCTATGATATCGATTAATGCTCCCGTGATTCATAATTAAACTAACTCTTTCTGTTTAATTAAAAAATTCACCAACATACCGCATATAAATTGGCCAAAAACACACTCATAAATATAATAAACTATAAAATGATTTTTCATATATATGTTCGATATGATGTTCCCTTTTCTCTCTTACACACGTATTTATTTATTTTTTTTGGCAAATCTCTCACACCTGTATAGACGATCTAGTGGCTTATGGACGACTGTGGGAACATTTCTTGAAAGATTTTATGGTCTAGAATGCAAAAAAAAAAAAAACATAAAAAATAAAGAATAAAGAGAGAAATTAGATTATATAGTAGGGGACCTGTATAATAACAATCTAAAATAATTTTAGATTGTTATTTATAAATCTTAAATTTCAAATTCTGAATTCTAAATCCTAAATTATTATATATTATAGAATCATTATTCTAATAATAATTATCTTAAAATTTGAAATTAATTAGTTAATAGTATATACTGTGTGATTGTATAGTGATTTTTTCTCAAACTTTTTTATACATATAATATATATTACCCTTAATCTCAAAATAAGTGAACAAATAACCGCAGGTTCAATTAATGACAAGTTGGCGTTTCATGTTGCGGATACCAACATTACACTATTATTGTAATTTCCATTTAGGAATAAACAATGTAAATGAAAGAAAGATGAATTGAGTTTAAAGCTAAATAAGAGGTTTTGCTTTTTTTATGGATACGTTGTCGGCAAGATGTACGAGGTTCAAGGCTGGGCAGACGTGGATGCTTCTCTTCCATTCATGGAAAGTAATCCATTAACATCTTATCCACTAGTTTCGTCAATGTTTTTTAATTTTAGGTAGATAATTAGCAATGTTACAACAGTATTAGTTAAGAAATTTAAATTATAAATATTTTTTATAGGCAAAAAATTATGATATTTATAAAAAAAAAATTCTTACAAGCATTTTAGCAAGATCCTTAATTTTATAATTTAGGCTTAAATGTAATTTTAGACTCTATATTTTATTTAACTTCTAATTTTGATTAATCTATTTAAAAATTAAGATATTTGATTTTATTATTTTAAAAAATCCGTAATTTTAATTTTCTATTTTAAAATATAAACTTCTCGTTTTGATAATTTAAAAAATTCATAATGTTGATTATCATATTTTAAATAATTGATAATTTCAGTTTAATATTTTTATGTTTTATTTTTTACTTTATAATTAATTAAATTATTTTTTATAATATCTTAAATAAATATGTTGAATTTAGGATTTAAATGGATTAAAAGAAAAAAAATATAAATAAAATTAAGAATTTGATTAACATTATAAAAATTTAAAATAAAAAATTAAATATTTTTATTTTAAAATAAAAAATTAAAATTACGGATTAAACAAAATAAAAGATGATAATTACATTCCTATAATTTATTATTACTGTTATTTTCTTCCACTTCTCCCACTTCCGTCGTATTTTAATAACTCTTCATCTCTTTAACGTTTTTTATTTTATTTTTTTTTTACAAAATCGACCATCCTTGTAGAGGACGGATTAACTTTTTACAGTAATAATTTTTTTTTAAGAATATAGTACTCTACTCTAACGGACAAGGAAGGAAGAGCAAAGAAGCGAAGCAATATTATTTTTACTTTTAATTATAAAACTTGACATTAATGTAATCCTGTTACAATAAAAATATATCAATTTAAGTCACTAACTTCGTGTTTTTGTTAATGAAAATTGAATGAAAGAAGTGTCTTAAGATAGAAAATTTATTTTTTAAGATTTAAATAATAAATAAAAAAGATTTTCTTTTTACGGTATCCACCGGAAAAAAAAAATCCTCAAACAAGCATGAAATGGGAGAATATTATACCTTTCTTCCTTTATTAAATATCTAAATAAAAAATTCAACATAAATATTTAAGAATGAACAATTCAATGTTTAGAAAAAATAATTAATTAGTACAAAAATATTTTTCACATGATTTATTCATTTCTTCTCACTCTCTTGTGTACTCATCTAAACAGGATTTATCCCTTATTTTTATCGATGTAAATACCACATATTTTCCTTTTAATTCTATCATTCGTAAATTTTCCTCTATATTTCACTGCTAATTCAAGAATTTCAATTTATTTTTTCTCTCTCTATGTTACTCTTAATCCAAGGGAAATAAAAGAAATAAACAAGGCTGAAACAAAGAGGAAAACCGTAAAACAAAATGCAAGAGTGAAACAATCCATCTGATATTTTAATT